>NW_027470348.1:0-39350 GCF_051020765.1 Lasioglossum baleicum
GGTGGGTTGTCAACCCACCTTGAGTGACGCATAACTAAGACAATAGCTTCACCTATCCTGTGATACGGATAATCAATCCAGGTATTCCTGAAGTAAATCCGTAGGACTGTATAGGCAATGGACACTCTAATTCACGGTATGAATTTGAAGTAGAGCGTGAAACCGTTTTAGAGCGCTGCCAAATGGTATAAAGTCAAACACTTTACCGTTGGCCTTACCTTTGGAGGAGCAATTCCGCCGATTCGAGAGTAAAACTTCGTGTTCAGAGAAAGAAATTAGTCTTCATATGAGTGACTGGAGCCTTAATTTCATGTATGAATTTTGAAGATCGAAACTCAAACCGTTCGAGAACAGTGAATCGTTTTTCTAGGGACGCCCAACTGAGTCAACAGCTTCACCTACGCTTTGATTCCGATAGTCAAACCAGGTATTCTGGAAGTAAATGCGCTGTACCGTATTGGCAAAAAACAACTTAATAAATGGTATAAAAAATAAAATACAGATACACACCACTGTAGACCCTTACATATTGGCGAGGAGTCAGACTAATTACCGCCGGCCTTACCTTCCGAGTATCTATCCCACTGTTTAAAGAGTGTATTGTCGAGATCAGAGGAACATATAGGCAAATATTTTAGCGGCGGCCACCATAATTTCATGTATGAAGTCGATGATCGGGGGTCAAACTGCTCGAGGACGTTACTTCCTTCGGTCAGATCCCAACTGCTGCGTAAATAACTACACGCTTCCAGTGATTCGGAGTGTCAATGCAGGTATTGCTGGAGTTAATCCGCTGAACCGTATTGTTAGTAGACCCCTTAATTCACGGAGTGAATATCAAAATGTAGCGTCACACCGTCTGAGAACGCAACCAATTGGTACAAAGTCAAATGTCTTACCGAATACCTTACCTTGCGCGAACCTCACCAGCGTCATCGAGATTGCAATTACGTGTTCGGAGAATGAAAATTGTAATCGCTTTTGTGACAGGCGTCTTAATATCATGTATGAATCTGATGATCCAGCGTCAGTCCGTCACCTTTTATGAGTGTCCAACGGCTACGTCAATAGCTTCACTATCCCTTTGAATCCGAAAATCAAGCTAGATATTCCGGGAGCAAATGCGCAGTACAGTGCTGGCATTCGGCACCTTAATTCACGGTTTGAATAGTACAGTAGAGCGTCATCCGTCGGAGAACATTTGCAACTCGTTTAAGGTCATTCCTTTTACCGAATACCTTACCTTCCGCAAAATATAACCTACTGTAGCGAGTGTCCTGAATATGTTCACTGATACAAATAAGTACACATTTTGGCGGACGGACACCACATGTTTGTGTATAAATATCAGCATCTAGAGACGAAACGTCTGAGAACGTTACCACCTTACTTCAGATTCATACGGCTAATTCACTAGCTTCACTTACCACGTGATGCGGAGAGTCAAACCAGGTATCCCAGGAGTAAATCCGCTGATCAGTATAGGCAATGGACACCTTAATTCACGTTATGAAAATTATAGTAGAGAGTGAAACTGCCGGAGAACTTTACCAATTTGTATAAAGTTATTCTTTATACCGAATACCTTGCCTTCGGCGAATCAAATCCGCTGTGGAGTCTCTTCATTATTGTTCACGCAAACACAAGTCAGTAGATATTTAGCAGAGGGACTCCACATATTGGTGTAGGAACAGCGAAGTCGAGATTCTGACCGCTCGAGAACAGTAACACCTTCTTTCCAAGTTGCACACCTGCGGCAATAGCATGTAACATATCCTGTGATTCCGATAATCAGGTATTCCGGGTCTAAAAGCACTGAACAGGACGGGCAAGAGACACCTAAATTCTCGGTTTGAATATTAAAGTAGAATGTCATGCTATTTCAGAACGTTACCAGTCGGTATAAAGTCAAACACTTTACAGATGGCGTTACCCTTCGAGAATATCACCGGCTGCATCGAGTGCATAACTTCGTGTCACGAGAATGGCATTAGTATTTTTGCAACGGACACCATAATTCCGAAAATGAATTAGATGATCGGGTGTCATACGGGGCTTCAGCTGTAACACGTTCGCTGCGAGTCGAACGGCCAAGTCAACAGGTCCAACTACCCTGTAACTTCGAGAGGCAAACCACGTATCCCTGGAGAAAACACGCTGAAGGGTTTGGCACTAGAAGGTCCACTTCGTGGTCTAAATTTTGAAGTACTGAGTCAAATCGTTGTAGATCGTTATCTTTTGCTATAGTGACAAACTTTTTACCGAAGGCCTTACCTTCCTGGAATGTATCCCGCTGTACCGATGGTATAACTCCGTGTTCAGAGAAGTAAATTTGCATACATTTTAGTGACGCGCGCCTTAATTTCATGCATAGATTAGGAGATCGATGGTCAAACCGTTCGAGAACGTTGCCACACTCTTTGAGATTCGAGTGAATAAGTCAATGGCATCATTTATCCTGTGGTTCCGAGAGATAAATCTGTTATCCGGGGGAAAATCCGCTGACGCTTATTGGAAATAGACACCTTAATTCGCGGTACGAATATTATAGCAGACCGTCGACCCGATGGAGATCGGTACACACTGGTATTGATTCAATCCTGTTACCGAAAGCCGTGCATTCCGAGAAGCTAACCCGCCGTATCGGGAGTATAAGTTCGAGTTCAGAGATATAAATTAGTATTCATTTTAGTGGTGGGCATCACAATTTCACGTATGAATTACAAAATCTGGTAACAAACCAATCGTGAACGTGTGAACCGTCTTTACGAGTCGCACAGTTAAGGCAACAGCTAGACCGGTCCTGTCATGCCCAGAGTCGTTAAAATTACTTCACATTTTAGTGACGGGCACCTTTATTTCATGCATGAATTGGAAGATCGATGGTCAAACCGATCTGTAACGTTAACACATTCTATGAGAGTTGAACGGCTAAGCCAATCGCTTCACCCATCCTTTGACTCGGGGAGTTATACCAGGATTTTCGGGTGTAGATGCGCAGAACAGTATTGGCAATAGACACCTTAATCTACGGTTTCAATATTAAAATAGTGCGTCACGCCGTTTGAGAAAATTACCAATTGCCATAATTTCAAAAGTTTTGCAGGAGAACAAACCTTCGGCGATCATCACTGGCTTCAGCGAGTGTATAACTTCGTGTTCAGAGAACGAAATTAGTATTCGTGTTAGTAACGGGCACCTTAACGTCATGTATGGGTCAGAAAATCGAGGGTCCAACCAATCGAGAACGTTACCACCTTCCGAGTGAGTCTATAGGCTAATTCTACAGCTACACCCAACCTGCGATACTAATGGTCAAACTGCGTATTCCAGCAGTAAATGAGCAGAAAATTATTTTCAATGCACACCCTAATTCACTGTATGAATGCTAAAGCAGGTCGTCAAACCGTTGAAGAACGTTAGCAACTCGCATAGCGTCATACCTGTTACCGAAAGCTTTCCCTTCCGAGAAGCTATCCCGCCGTATCGAGAGCATAACATCATGTAGAGGGAAACAAATATGTATACATTTTAGTGACTGGCGCCATAGTTCCATGTATGTATTACAAAATCAAGGGGCAATCCGTTGGGGAAATTTACAACATTCTGTGGGAGACGAACGGCTAAATAAATAGCTCCACCCATCCGGCGATTCCGAGAGTCAATCCTGGTATCGCAGTAATAAATGCGCTGTACAGCATGGGCAATATACACCTCAATTCACGGGTAGAATAATAAATAATCCGTTCGGTAACGTCACCACCATCTTTGACAGACGCGCGGATAATTCAACCGCTTCACCTACACGACGATTCCAAGAGTCATCTGCGGTACTCCGGTAGTAAATCCTATGACATGCTTTGCAATTGACATCTTATTTCACGGTATGAATATTAAAGTCAGGAGTCAAACAGTGGAGGAGCATTACCAGTTCGAATAATGTCATTCTTTTTATGGAATACCTTACAATCCGAGAACCTAGCTCGCTGTGTTGAGTGTCTTGCTTAATGTTCACGGAAACAAATTAGTAGACATGTTAGCAGACGGGCTCAACATATTATTGTCCAAATTACACGACAGAGGGCTAAACCGATCGAGAAAGTTGCCACCTTCTGTGAGAAACGAACGTCTATGTCAATATCAAAACCTATCCTGTGATTCTGAGAGTCAAACAAGATATTCCGTGAGTGAATGCGCTGTACAGAATTGGCAATATATATCATAATTCGCGGATTTACTATTACAATATAGCGTCGCACTGTGTGAGAACGATACTAATTGATGTAAAGTCAAACGTTTTACCCAAGGCCGTACCTTACGCGAACATCACCCGTTTTATCGAGAGTATAACTTCGTGTTCTGAGTATCAAATTAGTAAACATTTTAGTGGCGGGGACCTTAATTTCATTATGGACAAGAAGAAAAAGGGTGAAGCGGTTCGAGAAAGTTATCAACTTTTTTCAGAATCGAACGGATCAGTCAATAGCACCACCTATCCTGTGACTGCGAGGGAAAAACTGAGTATTCCTGGAGTAAATGCGCTGAACAGTATTGTCAATAGACACCTTAATTTACGGTTGAAAACTAATATAAAGCGTCAATCCGTTTGAGAACGATACCAATTAATATGAAGTCAAAGGTTTTACCGAAAGCCTTACCCTCTGATTATATAACCGACTGAATAGAGATTATTACATCGTGTCCAGTGGAAGAAATTCGAGTCCATTTCAATGACGGGCACCTCATCTTCATGTATGAATTATTAGATCCGGGGGCCAACCCTTCGAGAAAGCCGCCACCTTCTCTGAGATACGAACACCTTAGTGAATGGCATCACCTACCCTGTGATTCCGAAAGTCAGACGAGATATTCCGGTAGCAAATGCACTGCACAGAATTGGCAATATACACGTTAATTCACAGTTTGCATATTGAAGCAGAGCGTCAAATTGTATGAGACCACTGCCAACTGGTATAAACTCAAACATTTTACAGATGCCCATACCTACGAAGAACCAAACTCGCCGTTTCGACAGTATAAATTCGTGTACAGAGAAAGAAATTAGTATCCATTTCAGTGACGGGCACTTTAACTCCATGTAAGAATTAGAAGATCGGGTGTCAAGCTGTTCGCGAACGTTGCCCCCTTCTGCGAGAGGCGAACGGATAAGTTAATGGCTTCGCCTATCCCGCGATGCCAAGCTGGTGCAGCGGAAAGCGGACAGTAAGTACGCTGAAGAGTATTGGCTATGGACACCATAATTCACAATTCGAATATTAAAGCAGGTCGTCAAACCGTCGGTGAACATTACCAATTTGAGTAAAGTCATTCTCCTTACCGAATACTTTACCTTCCGACAAAATCATCGTGTTCAGGTAGCAATTTAGTATGCATTTTTGTGACAGGCACCATAATTTCATGTATGAATTGGAAGATCGTAAGTCAAACCGCTAGAGAACACTGTCACCTTTTTTTCAGAGACGCACAACTAAGTCAATAGCTTCACGTATCCTGTGATTCAAAGAGTCGACCCAGGTATTCCAGAGTTAATCCTCTGAACAGTGTTGGCATATACACTTTTGTTCGCCGGTCGAATATTAATGTTGAGCCTGAAACCGTAGTCGAACGTTACCTATTCGTATAGAGTCGAACATAATCCCGAAGTCCTTACCTTCCGAGAAGCACAAACCGCTGTACGGAATGACATGCTTATTATGCATGGAATCAAACTAGTAGACATTTTTGAAGTCGGGTACTTTATTTTCATTTATGAATTACAGAGTTGAGGGTCACACCGTTCAGGGCGGTAACCACCTTCTTTGAGAGTCGTACGTCTGAGACAGTAGCTTCACCTATCTTGTGATTCAGAGAGTTATGCCATGTATTCCGAGAGTAAACCCGCTAAATAGTATTGGCAATAGACACCTTAATTCACGGAATAAAAGATATAGTACATATTCACAACACTGTAGACTCTTACATATTGGCATGAAGTCACATTATTTACCGAAACCCTTACCTTCCGAGTACATATCCCGCTGCTTCTAGAGTGTGTCGTCGTGATCAGAGAAAGAAATAGGTAAACATTTTAGTGACGGTCACCATAATTTAATGGATGATGTCGAAGGTCGAGGGTCCAACCGTTTCAGAACGTTACCACCCTCTTTGTGATTCGAACGGCTACGTCAGGAGCTTCACCTATCCTGTGATTCCGAGAGTCAATCCTGGTATTTCAGGAACAAATACGCTGAAGAGTACAGTCAATGGACACCTCAATTCACCGTATGGATAGCAAAATAGCGAGTCAAACCGTTTGAGAACGTTACCAATTGGTATAACGTCATACTGTCCTTCGATTACCTTACCTTCCGAGTAGAAAACGCGCAGTATCGTGGGTGTAATATCCTGTTCAGGGAAGCAAATGAGCATACATTTTAGTGACGGGCACCTTAAATACATGTCTGAATTAGAAGATCGAGTGAAAAACTGTTTGGGAACGATACCACATTCTTCGTGAGACGAACGGCTAACTCAGTAGCATCACGTATCCCATGACTACGACTGCTGTTCAGATTGGGCATTAGGCACCCTACTTCGCGGTAAAAATGTTAAGGAATAAAGTCAGACCGATTGAGAAGGTAACAAATTCCTACAAAGTCAAACGTTTTTCCGGAGACTTCGCCCTCCGAAATACTCACACGCAGTATCTATGGTATAACGTTGTGTTCCAAGGAAGAAATAAGTCTCCTTTCTCTAATAATAAGTCTCTTCTTTCCAAGAAGAAATAATTCATGTATGAATTATTAAATCGTGTGTCGAACTGATCAGGAACGTTACCACATTCTGTGAGAGTCGAACGGCTAAGTCAATAGCTTCATCCAACCTGTGATTCGGAGCATCAAACCAGATACACCGCGAGTAATCGTGCGGAACAGTTCCGACAATTGACGCCTTAATTCACGGTTTGAATATTAAAGCAGACAGTCACGCCGTTGTAGATCGTTTCCAATTGCTATAAAGTTTTTCCGTAGGCGCCACGTTCAGCGAACATCACCGGCTACATCGAGAGTATAATTTCGTATTCTCAGGACGTAATTAGAATCCACTGCTGTGACGGGTCCCTCATGTTCATGTATTAATGAGAAGGTCGATGAGATGCTGGGAATCACAGGATAGTCGAAGCTATTCAATTAGCCATTTAACATTCAATGATGGTGGTAACGTCCTCGAACGGATTGAACCTGGATATTCTAATCCATACATAAATTTAAGGTGCGGTAACTAAAAGGTATACCACTGTGTTTCTATATACACGAAGTTATACTCTCGGTCGGACGGTAGAGCTTCTCGGACGGCAAGGCCTTCGGTAAATCGTTTGCCTTTATAGCTACTGCGAACCTTCTCAAAATGTGTAACGCTCTATTTTAATACTCGAACCATGGAGTATGGTGTCTTTGCCGACACTGTACAGCGGATTTACTTCCGGAATTCCAGATTTGAAACGCGCAGTCACAGGAGAATTGAAGTTACTGACTTTCGTCTCTCACAGCAGGTGGCAACGATCTCATGCGGTTTGACACACGATCTTCCAAATCATACATGAAATTAAGGTGCGCGACGTCAGAATGTATACTTATTTGTTTCTCTGAAAGCGAAGTTATACTTTCGGTGCAACAGGTGAGGACCTTGGTGGGTAAGGCCATCGGTGAAATGTTAGATTCTATACCAATTGGTATAGTTCTACAACTGGTGGACTCTGTATATTAATATTCAATCCGAAAAAAATGTATCTATTGCCAAGACTATTCAGCGGACTTGCTGCAGAGATACCTGGCTCGACTCACGGAATCACACGATAGGTGAAGCTAGTGACATAGCCGATCGACACTCAAACAAGGAGGTAACGATCTCGAACTGTTTGAACCTAGACTTTGTAAATCATACACTAAGCTAAAGTGCCCGTCACTAAAGTGAATAGTAACTTCTTTCTGTGAACTCGAAGTATTACCTTCGACGCAGCGGGTGGTGTTCCCGGAAAGAAAGGCCTTCGAAGATGGTTGACACTACGGCAATAGGTATCGTTTTACATCGGATTGACCCCGTTCATTAATATTCGTGCCATAAATTAAGGTATCTATTTCAAATACTGTTCAGCGAATTTACAACAGGAAGACCTAGTTTGACTTTCGGAATAACAGGATGCGTGATGCTATTGACTTAGGTTTGTCACTCTCAAAAAACGTGGAAACGTTCTCACACGGTATGACTCCTGACCATCCTATTCATACATGATATCACTGTGCCCAGCACTAAAATTTCTACTAATTTGTTTCTCAGCTCATGAAGGTATACGCACGATACAGAGGGAAATATTTCCGGAAGGTCAGGTATGCGTAAGGATTATGACTTTGTAACAATTGGTAACATTCCCAAGCGCTTTGACTCTCCTCATTAATATTCATTCGTTGAATTAATGCTATTATTGCCAATAGTCCTCGGAGATCTTACTCATGGAATACCATGTTTAACCCTCGGAATCACAAGAAAATGTGAGGATAATGACTCAGCCGTTCGTGTCTCATGGAATGTGGTATCGTTCTCAAAAGGTTTGACCCTCGATCTTCTAATGCGTGCATGAAATGAAGGGACTCGTCAATAAAATGTATACTATTTCTTACCTGTGAATTCGGTGTTACACTCCCGATACAGTGAGTTAGTTTCCGGTGGGAAAGGCATTCTGCGTCAAGTTTGACCCTACACCCATATGCATTCCTCTACAACGGCTGGAACGCCTGCTTTAATATTCAAACCGCGAATTGCGGTGTCAATTGCCAATACAGTTCAGCGGATTAACTGCCGCTGTACCTGATATCGCACTCTGACTCGCTGGTTAGGTGAAGTTATTTATCTATCCGTTCGACTCTCAAAGGGTGTGGTATCGATCTGGAACGGTTTGACCATCGATATTCTAATTCATACATGATTTTAAGGTGCGGTCACTAAAATATATTCTAATGTGTTTCTCTAAGCAGAGAGTTATATTCTCGATACGGCGAGTTAGGTTTTCGGGCTGTAATGCTTTCAGTAAGCCCTATGACTTTACAGCAATTCGTAATGTTCTCAGACGGTTTGACGCTCAACTTTGACGTTCAATGCGTTAATTAGGGTGTCAATTGCCAATACTCTTCAGCGGATTTACTTTCGGATTACCTGGTCTGACACACGGAATCAGAGGATAGGTGGAGCTATTGACTTATCCGTTCAACTCTCATAAAAGATGTTAACGTTCCCGAACCGTTTGTGGCTCGATTCTTCTTATTCATGCATGAAATTAAGGTACTCCTCACTAAAATCAATAATAGGTTGTTCCCCAGAACACGAATATAGGCTATCGATTCAGCAGGTTAGGATATAGTAGGGGAAGGTCTTCGGTATAAAATATGACGCTATACCAATGGGTAACAATCGACAAATGTTTTATATTCCACTTAGTATTCGTGTCGTGAGTGAAAGTGTCCATTGGCAATACTGCACTGAGGGTTCACTCCCGGAACACGTGGCCTGACCATCGGAATCACAGAATATGTGTATCTGTTGATATAGCAGTTGGACTCTCGATGAATGTGTTAATGTCGTCGCACGGTTTGACCCCAGATAGTCCGATCCATACATGAAAATATGCTGTCCGCCTGCCGAAATGTGTATTAATTTGTTCCGGTGAAAGATACGCATGCCAATCGCTACAACCGGATGGGACCTCGAAGGAAATGCCTTCGGTAAATAGTTTGACATTATACCAATCGAAATCGCTCACAAACGGCTTGACGCTTTACTGTTGTATTCAAACCGTGAATTGAGGTGCCTCCTGCCAAACGCTTCAGCGAACTTCCACACGGAATACCTGGTTTTACTCTCCGAATCTCAGGATTTGTCAAGCTATTCACTTAGCCTTTCGTCTCTCACAGAAGATGGTATCGCTTTCAAACGCTTCGACTCCCGATGTTGATATTTATACGCAAACATGCGGTGTTCTTCCGCTAAAGTGTTTACTAATTTGTTTCTGTGCACATTATGCAGGTCACTCGCGAGAGCGGGTTAGGTTCTCGGAAGGTATGGTATTCGGTAAAAGGAATGACTTTATGCGCAAAGGTAATGTTCTCCGTCGGTTTGACTCTCTACATTAATTTTCATACCGGGTATTAAGGAGTCAGTTGCCAATACCTTTCAGCGGACTTATTCCCGGAATATCTGGTTTGACTCTCGTAATCTCAGGGTGGGTGAAGCTATTGCCTTAGATGTGCGACTTGCAAAGAATATTGGATCATTCTTCGACGGATTGACTCTCTACCATAATATTCATACCGTGAACTAAGATGTCTGTGGCGGATGCTGTTCAGCGGGTCTACTGACGGAATGACTGGTTTGTCTCTCGGAATGACAGGATAGGTGAAGCTATTGACTAAGCCGTTCGACACAAAAAGAAGGCGGTAACGGACTCGAACGGTTTGACACACGATGTTCTAATTCATGCACGAAGATAATGTGCCGGATACTAATGTGTCTACCAATTCGTCACTGTGAACACGGTGTTACACTCTCGATATTGCCGGTTAGATTCTCGAAGGCCCAAGCATTCTGTTAGAAGTTTGAATTACCCCAATAGGTAATGATATAAAACGGCTTGATGGCCTCCTTTTATATCCAAACCGTGAATTAACGTGTCTGATACACAAACAGTTCAGCGGATCTACTACCAGAGTCCCAGGTTTTCCCCTTCGAAACACAGGATCGGTGAAGCTATTGACTTAGCCGTTCGTCTCTCAACGCAGGCGGTTACATTCTCGAACAGCTTGACACTGGATCTTCTGATCCATAGAGGAAATTAAGTTGCCCGTCAGTAAAATTTACAATATTTTGCTATTCTGACCAGGAAGGCATCGAAACAGGGGTTTTGCTTCTCGGATGGTAAGGCCTTCGATAAGAAGGTTGACTCTGCACCAATTAGTATCATTCAACAACGGTTTGACTGTGTACTGTAATATTTATTCCGTGAATGAGGATGCTTAATGCCTATGCAGTACAGGGAATTTATTCCTGGAATACGTGGTTTGACTCTCGGAATCACTGGATTGGTGAAGCTACTGATGTAAGCTGTTCGTCTCCCACAGAAGGTTGTATCTTTCTCGAACGGTATGACACTCGATTATCTGATTCATGTATGAATTTACGTTGATGTCACTAAATTTTATACTAATGTATTTCCCTAAACTCGTAGCAATACTCTCGATACGGTGGGTTAGCTTCTTCGACGGTAAGGCATTCGGTGAAACATTTTTGTTCATAGCAATATGTAACGCTCTCAAACGGTTTGATGTTCTACTTTACTACTCAAACCGTGAATTAAGGTGTTTATTGGCAATGCTCTTCCAGAAATATACAACATTCCTTCAAAGTCGAACGGCTGAGTCCATAGTTTCACCTAAAGTTGTGATTCCGGGAGTCAAGCCTGGTATTATAGGAGTACTTCGGCTGCATAGTATTGGCAATAAATACCTATATTCTCGGCATGCGCATTAAAGTAGGAAATAAAATCGTCAGAGAACATTACAAAATGTTACAGTGTCATTCTTCTTACAGAATACGTTACCTGCTGTGAATCTAACCCGCTGTATCGAGAGTGTAACAAGGTGTACAGAAGACCAAATGGGTATACATTTTAGCCCTGTGCACCTTAATTCCATGAATGAAATAGAGGATCAAGTGGCAAACTGTTTCAGGACGTTACCACTAGCTTTGGAGCTGCACAGCTATGTCGCTAGCTTCACTTATAACGTGATTCCGAGAGTTGAACCAGGAATTCCAGGAGTAAATTCGCCGAAGAGTATTGGTACTTGTGACCCCAATTCATGGTTTGAATATTGAAGTAGAGTGTCAAACTTTTCAAGATCGTTACATATTGGTATGAACTCATCTTCTTTATCGAAGGCCTTACCTTCCAATATGATAACCCGCTTTATCTAGAGTATAACTTCGCGTTTAGAGCAACAACTTAGTATTCAATTCTGTGACAGGCATACTAATTTCATGTATGCATCAGAAGCTCGAAGATCAAACCGTTGTAGAACGTTACCACCTTCTGCGACAGTCGAGCGGCTAAGTCAAGAGTATCACCCATCCTGTGATACCGAGATTCAGACCTGGCATTCCAGTAGCAAATCCGCAATACGGTAATGGAAATAGACACCATAATTCGCGGATGGGCTAACAAAATACAGCGTCACACCGTGAGAGAACGTTACCGATTGCTATAAAGTCAAACGTTTTACCAAAGACCTTACCCACGGAAAAATTATCCCACTGTATCGAGTGTAGATCATCGTGTACAGAGAAATACACCAGAATACATTTTAGTAACGGTCAGCCTAATATCATGTATGATATTGAAGGTCGACCCTCAAACCGCTCGGGATCGTTACCCCCTTGTATGAGAGTCGCATGGCTAAGACAATAGCTTCACATATCCTGTGACGCTCAGTTCCAAACCAGGTATTCCAAGAGAAAGTCCGGTGTACAGCATTGGCAATAGACGCCTTAATTCACAGCTTATAGACTAAATTAGAGCGTCCATTCATCTGAGATGGTTGCCAATAGGTATAGAGTCAAACATCGTACCGCACACCTAACCCTCCGAAGGCCTAACTCTTTGCGTCCAGAGTTTAAGTTCGTGTTACAGGAAGCAAAGTGGTATACACTCTAGTGACAGGCACCCTTATTTCATGTATGAATTAAAATATCGAATGTCTAACCGTTCGATGATCGTTACCACCTCCTCTAAGTGTCGAAGTGTTAAGTCAATACCATCACATATCCTGTGATTCCGATAGTCAGTATTGGCAATAGACGCCGTAGTGCAAGGTATGAATATTAGGGCAGACGGCCAAACCGTTATAGAACGTTACATATTCGTATATAATCAAACCTTTTACAGAAGGTGTTTCATTCCGAGCATGTAACTTGCAGTATCGAGAGTATGAGTATCAAGTTTTTAGAGACCGTTACCACCTTCTGTGAGAGACGAACGGCTGAATCAATGACTTCACACATCCTGCGATTCCATGATTCAAACCAGGACTTCTGGGAGTCAATCCGCTGTACGGAATTGACAGTAGACTCCCCAATTCACGGTTTGAATATTTAAGCACGCCCTCAAGCCATTGTATGACATTAAATATTCGTCTAGGATAAAACTTCATACTGAATGCCATACCCACCGACGAACTGACTCGATGTATGTAACACCGTGTTCAGAGGTTCAGGCTGGCATATATTTTTATGACCCGCACGAGAATTTCATGAATAAATTAGAAATCGAGGGGCAAACCGTTCGAAAAGTTAGCACCTTCTGCGAGAGACGAACAGCTATGTCCATAGAATCACTTGTCATGAGGTTAAGAAAGTCAAACTAGGTATGCCGGAAGAAAGTCCGCTGAAGAGTTTTGGCAATGGACAACTTAATTCGCGGATTGAATATTAATGTAGAGCGTCAAAGCGTTTTAGGGCGTTGACAATTGGTATAAAGTGATACACTTTACCGATCGCCTTACCGTCGGAAGAGCTAACCCGCAGTTTCGAGAGTATAACATCGTGCTCAGAGAAATATATCAGTCTTCATTTCTGTGACGAGCGCCTTAATTTCATGCATGAATTAATAGATCGAGGGTCAAATCTCTCACCAATGTTACCACCTTCACTGAGAGTCGAACGGCTAAAACAATAGCTTCTGCTATCCTGTTATTCCTAAAGTTGAAGAAGGTATTGAGGGAGTAAATCCATTGATCAATATTGGAAATAGACATCTTGATTCCTGGTTTGAATATTAGAGTAGGGAGCCGATCCGATGGAGAGCATAACGGATTGGTATATAGTCATACGTTTTACCGAATACCTTGCCCTCCTAGAACCCATCACGCAGTAGCTGGTATCGTGCTTAGTGATCACGGAATGAAATCAGTAGACATTATAGCAGAAGCACATCCTATTATCATTTGTGAATAGCAAAATCGAGAGCCGAATCGTTGAAGAACGTACCTATCTTCCTTGAGAGCCGAACAGCTGTAACAATAGCTTCACCTACCCAGTTATTCCGATAGTAACACCACGTATTCCAGGAGCCAATCCGCTGCACACTATTGGCAATAGTCACCTTAATTCTGGGTTTGCATATTACAGTAGAGCGTCAAACCGTTTGGGAACGTGACCAATTGGTGTAAAGTCAAACACAATACCGATGGCGTTACCCTCGGAGAAGCAAACACGCAGTTTCGAGAGTTTGTCTTCGTGTTCAGAGAAAGAATATAGTCTTCAATTCTGTGAAGGGCTCCATAATATCACGTAGAGAAGATCGAGGGTCAAACCGTTCATGGATGTTACCACCTACTTCGGGACACGAAGGGCTAAGTCCCTAACTACACCCATCCTGATATTCCGATAGACATACTAGGTATTCCGAGAGTCAATCCGCAGTACTCTATTTGAAATGGATACTTTAATCCACGGTATTAATGTTAAACTAGAGTGTGAAACCGTTTGAGTACGATACCAGTTGGCATAAAGTCAAATGTTTTACCCAAGACTGTACCCTCCGTGAAACTAATCCGCTGTCTCGATAGTATAAATTCGTCATCAGAGATACAAATTAGGATACCTGTTAGTAATCGTAGCCTTAATTCCATGTATGAATGAGAAGATCTATTGTCTAACCATTCCAGAACGTTACCACCTTGTTTGAAGCTCGAACGGCGGAATTAATAGCTTCAGCTATCCTGTGATTCCGTAGAGCCAAGCCTGGTAATACAGGATTGAATCCGTGTAATTGTATTGGCAGCAGACACCTTAATTTACGCTATGAATGTTAAGGTAGAGAGTCAAACCGACAGTGGAAATGACAGGTTGGTACAAAGTATTTCTTCTTACATATTACGTATCCGGCTGCTGGGCGTGTCTTGTATCGTGTTCAGTGAAACTCATTAGTTTACATAACATAGACGGGCACCATTATTCCGTGCATGAATTAGAAGATCTCGGGTCTTACCGTAGCACAGCATTACAACGTTCGCTACGAGTCGAACGGCTATGACATTAGCTTATGCTCTTCGGTGATTCCGGAAGTCAAACCAGGTATTTCGGGAGCACATCCGCTGGACAATATTGGCAACAGACAGCTAATTTCCCGGCAAGAATATTAAGGTAGAGCGTCAAACGGTTATAGAGCTAAATCTTTTAGTTTAGAGACAAACCTTTTACCGAAGGCTTAATCGTCCGAGAAGCCTATCACTCCATGGAGAGTTTCTTGCTTCAAGTTAGCGGAAACAAGTTAACAGACATTTTAGCACACGGGCGCTTTATTTTCGTGCATGAAACGAAAACACGTGAGTAAAACCATTGGAGAGCGTTACCACCATCTTTGAGAACAAAACCGGTCAAGTCAGTGGCTTCAGCCATCCTGTGACTCCGAGAGAGAAACAAGTCTCTTCGTAGTAAATCCGCTGAACTGGATATGCAATTGACACGATAATTCACGGTATGAACTTTAAAGTAGAGAGCCATACTGTCGGAGTTAGTATCCATTTCAGTTACAGGCACCTAAATTTCATGTATCAATTAGATGGTCGATTGTCAAATGTATCGCGAACGTGACTTTTCGTTCAGAATCGATCGGCTAAGTCAAGAGCATCACCTATCCTGGGATACTGAACTTTAAACCAGGCACTCCAGGAATAAATCTGCTGAAAAGTATTGGCAATAGACATATTAATTAACAGTTCGAATATTAAAGTCGCACGTCAAATATTTGTAGAACGTTATTTATTCGTATAGTGTCAAACTTTTTACCGAAGGCCATACCTTCCGAGAAGCCCAACCGCTGCAGCAAGTGTCCTGCACAGTGTAAATGGCAAATTGGTAACATTTACTCCGGGAATACATTGTTTGACCCTTAGAATATGGGAATACGTCTAGCAATGGACTTAGCCCTTCGTCTCTCAAAGAAAGTGGTAACGTTCTCGAAAGGTTTGACCCTCGATCTAATACATGAAGTTATGATGCCTGTCAGAAAAATTCATACTAACTTACTTCTCTGAACACGAAGCCACACCCTCTATACAGCTTGTTAGTTTCTTGGAAGGTAAGGCCTTCGGTAAAATGTTTGACTCTATACCGACAGGTAACGGTCTACACCGTTTTCACTCCGTATATTAATATCAGTACCGTGATATATGGTGTCTAAGACCAATACGGTACGGCGGATTTTCTCCCGGCATAGCTGGTTTGATTCCCGGAATCACAGGATACGTGAGGGTATTGATCTAGCCTTTCGACGCTCAAAGCAGGTGGTAACATTCACGAACGGCATGACCTCGGATCTTCTAAGCCATTCATTAAATTAAGGTGCCCGTGACTAAAACGAATGCTTATATGCTTCTCTGAATTCGAAGTTATGCTCTCAATATAGTGGGCTAGGTTCACGGAAGTTATGGTATACGGTAAAAAGAATTACTTTATTCCAATTTGTATCGTTCACAAGCGGTATTTTAATATTCAAACCGTGAATTAAGGTATATGTTGTCCACTCTGTTCAGCGTATATACTCCGGGAATATCTGATTTGACGTTCGGAATCACATGACAGGTGATGCTGTGGAAAAATCAGTCCAAATCTCAAGGAATGTGGTGCCGCTCACCATTGGTTTGACACCCGACCTTGCATTTCATACATGAAATTAAAATGCCCGTGACCAAGACATATACCAATTTGCTTCTCTGATCACGGAGTTATACTCTCGTTACAGCCGAAAGTAATACTCTCGGAACGTAATGCCTTCTGTTAAAAGTTTGACTCTATTCCAATAGACTTTGTTGCTTTACTTTAAAATTCATACCGTGACTCAACATGTCCGTTGGTAGTTCGGGACTGTGGATTGACGCCTGGAATACATGATCTGACCCATGGAATTAGCGAATAGTTTAAGCTGTCCGACTTAGCTGTTCGACTCTCGAAGGAGGTGGTAACACTTTAGAAGTATTTGACCCTCGATCTTCTTACTGATAGATGAAATTGAATTGCTCGTCTTCCAAAATGTCTACGAATTACTTTCCTTGGACACTATGCAAGACACTTGCTACAGCGGGTTAGTTTCGTGGTGGATAAGGTCTTCGGTAAAACATTTGACATTATAGCAATTGGTAAGGTTCTCAACCGGATTGACTCGAGTGAGCTCGAGGGTAAAACTATTCGAGGACGTTAGCACCGTCTGTGTGTGCCGATCGGCTATTTCAATACCATAGCATAGGCTGTGATTCCGAGATGCAAACCAGGTTTTCCGAAAGTAATCCGCTGATTATTTTTGGTATTCGACTGTTTAATTTGCAGCATACACGTTAAAGTATTGAGTCAAACCGTCGGAGAGCAGTACCAATTTTTATAAAGTCTCGTTTCTTACCGTATACCTAACCATCCGTGAAGCTAACCCGCTGTATCGAGAGCATAACTTCGTGATCAGAGAAAGACATTAGTATACATTTTAGCGCTGGTTATCATTGGTTACTGTATGAATTCAAAGATGGAGGGTCAAATCGTTACAGAACAATACGCCTCTTTGACAGACGCACAACTCAGTCAGTAGATCCACTTATCCTGTGGTTCCGAAACTCAAACCAGGCATACCGAGAGGTAATAAGCTGAACAGTATTGGCATTAGACGCCTTAATTCACGGTTTGAATATTGAAGTAGATCGTCAAACCGTTTGAGGGCGTGAGTAGTTGGTATAAAGTCAAACGCTTTAGTGAAGATCTTACCCTCCGAGGAACTAACTCGCTGTATCGAGAGCATAACATGACATTCAGCGGGACCAATTATTATTCATTTTAGTGATGGTACCTTAATTTAATGTATGAATTAGGAGATCGCGTGTCAAAACGTAAAAGGACGTTACCACCTTGTTTGAGAGTCGAGCGGCTTAGTCTGTAGATACAACTGTCATGCGGATACGGGGGTCAGGCCAAATGTGCCAGAAGTTAATCTACATTGCAGTATTACCAATGGACACATTCATTCGCGGTATGAAGATTACAGTGGAGCGTTAAACCGTTTGAGAATGTTATCTACTGTCATAAATTCAAACGTTTTACCTAAGACCCGACACGCCGAAAACCTATCCCGTTGTATCGAGGTTATTACTTCGTGTTCAGAGGAACAAATTAGTATACATTTGAGTGACGGGAGCCATAGTTTCATAAATGAGTTAGAACATCGACGGTCAAATCGTTTGAGAACGTTACCACCTTCTCTGAGAGACGAACGGCCAAGTGAATAGCTTCACCTATACTGAGATTCCGAAAGTCAAAGCAGGTATACCGGTAGAGAATCCCTTGAGCAGTATTGACACTGGACACCTTATTTCGTGGTTTGACTATTAAAGCAGAGCGCGACACAATTTGAGAACGATACCAATTTGTATCGAGTCAAATCTTTTACCAAAAGCCATACCAGCGGTTAACCTAACCCTCTGTATCGTGATTACAACAACGTGTTTAGTTGAAAGTATTACTATAAATATTAGTGGCGGGCTCCATAATTTCATGTATAAGTAAGAAGATCGAGATTCAAACAAATGGATAACTTTACCACCTTTCCTGACAGTAGCACCGCTAAGCCAATAGCTTCACCTGTACTGTGATACCAAGAACAAAACCTGGTATTACGGGATTAATTCCGCTGAAATAAAACTAATTCACGGTTTGAATATCAAATTAAGGTGTCAAACCGTGCAGAAAGTTACCTATTCGTATAGAGTTAACCTTTCTACAATCGACCTTAGCTTCCGAGAAGCTTATCCAGTTGTAGGGAGAGTTCTGCTCAGAGGTCACGGAATTAAGTTAGAAGACATTTTACCAGGCGGACACCTCATTTTCATGTATGAATAGCAAAATGGACGGTCAATCCGATCGCGAATGTTACCACCTTTTTAGAGAAAAGAACGGCTGGGTCAATTGCATCACCTATAGTTGCGATTTCGAGAGTCAAGCCTGGTATTCCAGGAGCAAATATGCTGAACAGAAATAGCAATAGACACCTTTATTCACGGCATGAATATAAAAGTAGAGCGTCAAACCGTTTTATAACGTTACCAATAGGCATAACGTAATATTCTTTCACGGGAACAATACCTTCTGAGATCACAACCCGCTGTATCGTGGATATAACGTTGTGTTCAGCGAAACAAATTAGTATAAATTATAGCAGAAGGACGCGTTATTGTCATGTATGAATAGAAAAATCGACAATCAAACCGTTCGAGATCGATCCCACCGTCTTTGAGAGTCGAGCGGCTAAGTGCATAGCTTCACATATCCCGCTATTCCGATAAGTGAACCAGGTATGACGGGAGTCAACTTGCAGTACACTATTGGTCATGGATACCTTCATTCGCGGATTGATTATTAAAGTACAGAGTGGCACCGTTTAAAAACGTTACCAGATGGTATAAAGGCAATCATCCTACCGAAGGCCGTACTTTCCGAGGACCTGACCCGCTGCATCGAGAGTATAAATTCGTGATCAGAGATACAAATTAGTATACATGATAGTAACCGGCACCTTGTTCCGATGTATGAATTAGAAGATGTATCCTCAAACTATTGGAGAGCCTAACCACCTTGTTTGAGAGTCGTACGCCTAGGCCAAAGGCTGCAGCTATCCTGTGATTTCGAGAGGCAAATCAGGTATTCCAGGAGATAATTCGCAGAACAGGATTGGCAATAAACACCGCAACTCACTGTATGAATATTAAAGTGCAGTGTCAATCCGCTGGAGAACATTACCATTTGGTATAACGTCATACCCCTTACCAGACACCTTACCTTCTAAGAAAGTAACCCGCTGTGTCGGGGGGGATAGCATGGGGATCAGGGAAACAAATTAATAGGCGTTTTAGTAGACGGACACCTTAACTGCATGTGTGAACTGGAAGATCGAATGTCAAACCGTTCGAGAATGTTAGCACTTTCTTACAGAGACGCACGGCTAAGTCCATAGCTTGACGTATTCAAATATTCTAAGAGTCAAACCATGTATTCCCAGAGTAAATGTCACTAATTTACTATCTTGAACACTGAGCAAGGCACTTGCTTCAGCGGTTTGGGCTTCTCGGAAAATATGGCCCTCGGTAAAAAGTTTGACTCTAAATTAAATGATAAAGCTCTATAACCGTTGGACGCTCTACCTTCATATTCATACCGTGAAATAAGCTGTCTATTGCAAATATTGTCCAGAAGATGTGCTCCCGGAATGCCTGGTTTTACTTTCGGAATCACAGGATAGCAGGTGCTATTGCCTTAGGCGTTCCACTCTCAGCGAACGTGGCAAAGGTATGAACGGTTTGACCCGAGATCTCCTAATTCATACACGGAACAATGGTGCCCGTCTATATCATGTGTAGTAATGTGCTTCACTGGTAAGGAAGTAATACTCTCGATGCAGATGTTCGCGGAAGGTAAGGCCTTCGGTGAACCGTTTGACCCCTATACGTATATGTATCGTTCTACAACGGTTTGTCATTGCACTTTAGTATTCATACCGTGAATATAGGTGTGTTTTACCAATCCTGTTGAGCGCACTTACTCCTGGGGTACCTCGCTTTAATTACGGAACCACAGGATAGGTGATGCTATGGACGTAACTGTGCGTCCCTAAAAGCAAGTGGTAACGATCTCGAACAGCTTGTGTCGCGATTTTGCTGTTCATACACGAAAATATGGTGTCCGTCTGCTCAAATATCTAATACTTTGATTCCACTACTACTATGCAGGACACTCCCTACAGTGGTCTAAGCATCTCGGAAAGTAATGCCCTCCGTCAAATTTTCATCCTTATACCAATTGGTAACGGTCTCAAGCGGCTTGGCGAACTACTTTAATGTCAACCCGTGATTTAAGGTGTCCATTGCTAATACTGATCGGACGATTGACTGCCCGAATACCTGGCTTAACTCTCGGAATCACAGGAGAGCAGAAGCTATTTTCTTAGGCATCCCACTATCAGAGAACGTGTTAAAGCTCCAGAACGGTTTGACTCTCCCTCTTCTTACCCATACGTGAAATTAAGGTGCGCGTCACTAGATTGTCTAGAAATTTGTTCCTCTCAACACGGAGTTATACCATCAATACAGCTGGTTAGGCTTTCGGAGTGTAAGGTCTCCAGTAAAACGTTCGAGTTTATACAAATTGGCAACGCAACCAAGCAGTTTGACGCTCTACATTAATATTCAACCCGCGAATTAATGTGTTTATTGCCAATACTGTTCAGCGGATTTACGCCAGAAATACCTGCTTATACTCATGCAATCACAGGTTAGATGAAGTTACATCGACGTCTTGTAGTTCTACACTGCAGCTCGAAGCGGCATTACTGTATGGTTCCAGTCAATTCCTTATCCTTGATTTTGAACCATATGCATTCTGTCACAGTTTTCTATTTATTTATAGATACTGCAATTTACTGTTGTTATATTTTCGATTTTCTTCGATATTTTCAATTTTTCATTGAAAAAAATTGAGTTTCATAGTAAAAGCATCATTGGAATTTGTTGTGTCTGCATTTATGACATCATTATGTTAAACTTATTCGTATTTAATATGATTGCCTGTATACGTACCTACGCTGCCGGAGAGACACTAATGGCGATGTCCTGTATTTGCGTACGACAGATCGAAGCGGCACTACTGGACGGTCGCAGTTAATATCGATAAACTTATTTTTGTATGGTATGCATTTAATCCCGGTCATCCATTTATTTAATCATACAGTAACTTACTGCTTTCATATCTTCGATTTTTATTCAAAATTGTCAATTTTCAGTTTTGAGAGTAGTATTTCTTAATAATATTGTCTTTTGAGTCAGTTGAGTTTCGCTTATGATAATATTATGTTAAACTTATTGTTATTTTATATGATTGTCTGTGTACATACCGACGCTTTCAGTGCGACACGACTGGAATGACCTCGTAGTTGTGTTCGGTAGGTCGGAGCTACACGACTGTATGGTCTTTGTTAATTTCAATATACTCAATATAGTGCCGTATCCATTCATTCTCAGTTTCCTGTTTATTTTTATGTATTTGTTCCCAATTTTTACTTTATATATACATTCTGCAATTTACTGTCCTAATATTTTCGAGTTTCTTCCAAATTTTCAATTTTTATTGTAAAAAATTATATTTCCTAATAAAGGTGTGTTTGTAATTACTTGTGTGTACGCTTATGTCTTATGTTTGTTACATATTGCTATTTTATATGACTTTCTGTATGCAAACCTACGTTCCCGGAACAACACCTCTGGCGAGGACTAGCAGTTGCGAACGCCAGATCGAAGCGGCTCTACTGGATGGTCTTTGTTTATTTCCATATCCATCAGATTGTGCTGTATGCATTCTATTACAATTTTCTATTCATTTCTACATACTGCATTTTACTGTTATGATTTTTTCAATTCATTCCAAAATTCATAAATTTAAATACATGGACCTGTATTCTTTAGTATACACGCCTTTTGAATTTGTTGAGTTTATGTTTATGACAATATCCTGATATGCTTCCTTTCATTTTACACGGTTGTCTGCATACGTACCTTCGGTGCTGTAGCGACACGGCTGAAGTGGTCTTGAAGTTGCGATCGCCAGATCGAAGCGGCATACCGCATGATCGTCGATAATCGTTTTAACCACAATATTGTACCGAATGCAATCTTTCGCAAATTTCAATTTACTTCTGCATACTGCAATTTATTGTTATGATCTTTCGACTTTTTTCATAATTTCAATCTTAATTTTAAAAATTGTATTTCTGAGGAAATCTTTCCGTGGAATTAGTTAAGTGTACGTTTATGATTATAGTTTGTTATATCTTACGTTATTTTCTCATGGTCTGTATACGTAACTACGATGCCGGAGCGAGACGACAGGAGTGGTCTTGCCGTTTCCTTTGGTACATCGGAGCGGCACTATGGATAGTCATGGTTAATTCCTTCATCCTTCATTTTGTACCGTATGCATTTCTTCGCAGCTTACCCTCATGTTATACATATTGCAATTGGCTGTATCGGTACTTTCGATTTTTCTCGTAATTTCCAGATTTTAATTTCAAAAAACGAATATCTTAGTAAAAGTGTCTTTGGAATTAGTTGAGTGTACGTTTATCACATTATTTAGTTAAACTTACTGTTGGCTTATACGATTGGCTGTATACGCACCTACGCTTCCTTTGCGACACGACTGGAGTCGTCTTGTAGTTGCGTTCCGTAGATGGAAACGAAACTACTCAATGGTCGTCGGAAATTTCTATTGATTTGATATTGTACCGTAACCATTTTTTCTCAGTTTTCAATCTATTTATACATACTGTAGTTTAATATTTTGATATTTTTGATACATTTCAAAATTATCACATTATATTGAAAAATTGTATTTCTTTGTATAAGTTCCTTTAGAATTGGTTGAGCTTATGTTTGTTACACTATTTTGTCAAGCTAGTTGTTGTTTTATACGATTGTCTGTATTCGTGCGAACCCATCCGGGGCAATACGACTGTCGAGGTCTTGTAGATGTACACGGCAGCTCGAAGAGGCATTACTGTATGGTTTCAGTTAGTTCCTTAACCTTGACTTTGTACCATATGCATTCTGTCCCAGTTTTCTATTTATTTATAGATACTGTAATTTACTGTTGTGATATTTTCGTTCTCCTTCGAAATTATCAATTTTCATGTAAGGAAATTTTATTTCTTAGTAAAAGTGCCTTTGAAATTAGTTGAGTGTACGTTTACGACATTTTCTTGATAATAATATTGTTATTTTATATGATTGTCCGTACACGTACCTACGCATCCGGGACAACACAGTTGGCGTGGTCTTGTAGTTTTGTTCAACAGATCAGGGCGACACTATTGGATGGTCCTCGTTAATCTCTTAACCATGACTTTGTGCTGTATGCATTTTGTCCCAGCTTCACATTTATTAACACACACTGTAATTTAATGTCTTGGTCTTCACGATTTTTTACGAAATTTCAATTTTTATTTTTTAAAATTGTATCTCTTAGTAAAAGCGTTCTTGGAGTTAGGTGAGTTTAAACTTATGACAATACATTGTTGAGCTTGATGTTGTTTTATATGATTGTCTGTATTCATGCCAACGATTCCGGAGCCACAGGGCTGTGGTGGTCTTGTAGTTGCGTATGGTACATGAGAGCAACGCTATTGGATGGTCTACGTTAATTTCTTTAAGCTTGAACTTGTACCATATGCAGTTCCCCCCATCTTTACTATTTATTTCATCACTCTGTAATATATTGCTGTGATTTCTTCGATTTCGACCGAATTATTATCATCTAATTTCAAAAATTGTATTTTTTTTTTTAAAGAGCGCCTTTGGAAGTACTTGAGTTTACGTTTATGACCATACCTTGTATAATTTGGTGATACATTGTGTGAATGTTTCTATATGTACCTACTCTGCCGATGTGACACGACTGGAGTGGGATAGTAGTTGCTTACGTTATATCGGATTGTCGGGATACGGTACCTGACCGTATTCATAGCAGCGCACAGGATCGACACGATCGGAATGTACTTGTAGTTACGTATGGTATTTCGGAGCGACACTACTGCATGGCCTTTGTTAAGTTCCTTTGCCTTGGTTTTGTACTGAATGCATTTTCCCCATTGTCCTACTTATTTGTGCAAGCTATAGTTTACTCTTATGATATTTTCGATTTCTGTCAAAATTGTCAATTATAAATTAACATAATTTTTGTTTCCTACGAAAAGTGTGTTTGGAATTAGTTGAGTGTACGCATACGACAATATTTTGATAAACTGATTGTTATTTCATATCATTGCTTGTATACGTACCAGCCCCGCTGAAGCAGCACGACTGGCGTGGTCATGCAGTTGCGCTCGGCAGTGGAGATACAGTACCCGATGAACATTGTTAGTTTCGTGATCGCCAATATTGCTACTTAAGAATTCATTCGCAGTTTTCTATTTATTTCTACAGGCTGTAACTTTCTGATATGGTGTCCTCGATTTTCAAAATTATTAATTTCTAGTTTTCAACATTTTATTCCAAAGTGAAAGTACCTTTGGAATTCATTGACTGTACGTTTATGACATTGTACGGATAAACTTATTGTTAATTTATACGATTGTATGTAGACGTTACTACGCTTCCGGGACAACACGGCTGGACTTATCTTGTAGTTGCGTTCACTAGATCGGAGCGACACTGCTCTATGACCTATGTTCATTTTTTTAACCTTGATGCTGTACCGCTTGCATTCTTTCACGACTTTCAACTTATTAGTACATACAGTAATTTACTGTTCCGATTCTTTTGATATTTTCAAAATTCCCAATTTCTATTAGCAATCATTGTACATTCTATGAATAGTGCCTTTGGAATTTGATGAGTGTACGCATATGACAATATGTTGTTGAATAAGTAGTTATTATATATGATTGTCTCCATATGTACCTATGCTACCGGAGCGACAGCACTGGATTCATTTTGTTGTTGAGTTCGCTAGGTCGGAGCGACAAATGCTGTATGGTCTACGTTAATTTCTATAACCTTGATATACTACCGCATGCATTCCTTCGCATTCTTCCATTTATTTATATATACTGTAATTTACTGTTTTAATGCTTACGAATTTTTCCAAAATACCCAATTTCTAATATCAATCATTGTACATTTTATGAAAAGTGTCTTCGGAATCAGTTGAGTGTACGTTTATGTCATCAGTTTTCTATATTTGCTGTTATATTAAACGATTTTGCGTGTACGTATCTACGCTTCCGGAGCGACACGGGTGGAGTTCTCTTGCAGTTGCGTTCGGAATATCGGACCGACAGTGCTGTAATGGGCTTTGATAATTTCTTTGACCTTGATATTGTACCGTGTGCATTATTTCTCTGTACTCTGTTTATGTCTACATGCTGTAATATACTGTTATGATATCTCCAATTCTTTCCAAAATTTTCAATTTTTGGTTTAAAAAATTGTATTTATCTGTGAAAGTGCCTTTGGAATTAGTCGAATGTACGTTTATGCCAATATTATGATGAAACTTATTTTCATTTTACATAATGGTCTTTATACGTACATACGCCTCCGGAGCTACGCGTCTGTTATGGTCTTGCAGGTGCGGTCGGCATATTGGACCGACACTACGGTATTATCATCGGTAATTTCTCTAACCTTGATATTGTGCCGAATGCATTCTTTCGATATTCACTATTTATTACTGCATCCTGTGGTCTACTGTTATGATATTTCCAATTTCATTCAAACCCTCCAATTTTTTATTTCAGAAATTATATTTTTTAGGCGAAGTGAAAATATCATAACAGTAAATTACAGTATTTGTAAATAAATAGAAAACTGCGAAGAAATGCGTATGGTAAAATATTATGGTGAATGAAATTAATGATGACCATGAAATATGTCGCATCTTACGCACGCAACGACAAGACCACTCCAGCAGTGTCGATCGGCTGCATAGGTTCGTATAGTGACAAGCGTATAAAATAACGAATAGGTTTCACAGAATATTGTCATAATTCTACAGTCAACTAATTCCAAGGACTTGTTTTCTATGAAACACAATATTCTATATAAGAAGCTGATGATTTAAAAAAAAATACTAAAATATCATAACATTAAATTACTGAATGCTGAAATTAATACGAAGCTGCAATGGAATGGATACGATACAAAATCATGGCTAATGGAATTAACAAATACTATCCAGTAGTGACATCGCAATATGCCGTACGCAACTACAAGACCATTCGAGTCGTGTAGATCTTGCAGCGTAGATACGTGTGCAGGCAATCATATAAAATAACAGAGAATTTAACATGATATTGTTATAAACCTAAACTCTCCAACTCAAAAGAAACTTTTACTTAGAAATACAGTTTTTTAAAACAAAATTGAAAACTCTGATAATCAAGGAAAATATCATAAATGTGAACTATATCATGTAGGGATAAATAGAAGACTGCGAAAGATTGCATACGGTACAACATTAAGGTTAAATAATTTAACAAAGACCATACAGCAGGGTCGCTCCGGTCTGTCGGACGCTACAACAAGACCTCGCCAGTCGTGTCGCACAAACAGCGTAGCGACGTATACAGACAGTCATTTGAAATAACATTATATTTAACAAAATACTGTCACTAACGTAGACTCAACAATGATAATTCTACTACTAAACAAATTTTTTAACATAAAAGTGGAAAATTTTGAAACAAATTGAAAATATTATAACAGTAAGTTACAGCATGCATAAATAAATGGAAGACTGGGAAACAATGTATACGGCACAGTATCATTGATATATAAATTATCGAATATCATTGAGTAGTGTCGCACCGATGTGCCGAATGAAACTGCAAGACCACTCTATTCGTGACACTCAGGAAGCATAGATACGTATACAGACAATCAAATATGATAACAAAGAATTGAACACAATATTGTCATAAGCGTCCACACAACCAATCCCAAAAGGCACTTTTCTAAAACATACAATTTTTTAAAATGCAAATTGAACATAGCTCAAAATATCGAAATTATCATAACACTACATTACAGTTTGTACAAATAAATGGAAAAATGGGATAAAATGCATACGATACAATATCGAGGTTGGAGAAATTAAAGATAATCATACAGTAGTGTCGCTACGATGTACCGAACGCAACTGCAAGTGCACCCCAGTCGTGTTGTTCCGTCAGCTTAGGTACGTATACTGACAATCATACACAATAACAGTTAGTTAAATAAAATAATGTCATGAGCGTACGCTCACCTATTTCCAAAGGCAGTTTTACCAGAAAATACAATATCTTACAATAGAACTTGAAAATTACAAAAATGAAATCTAAAATATCATTACAGTTAATTATAGAACGTATAAAATAAATGGAAAAATTGGGAAAGAATGCATACAGTTTAAAATCATGGGTCACAGAAATTAACGAGGACAATCCAGTATGCCGCTCCAATCTGTTGTACCTAACTGCAGGACTACTACAACCGTACCGCGCCCGAAGCATAGGTACGTTTACAATGTATCATATAAAATAGAAAGAATTTAACATAATATTGTCACAAACGTACACTCATCTATTTTCAAGGATACTATTCCTATAAAATACAGTTCTTGATGTTAAACATTTGGGATTTTGAAACGAATCGAAAATATTATAACAGTAAATTAGAGTGTGTCGAAATAAATAGAAAACAGCGAAGGAGTGCATACGGTACAATATCAAGGCTGAAGAAGTTAACCAATACCTTATAGTAGTCTCGCGTCTATCCACCGTACGCAACGACTTGCCCGCACCAGGCGTGTCGCTCTGGAAGCGTTGGTACGTATACAGACAATCATGTACAATAACCATAAATATATTAAAATAATGTTACAATCGTACACTCAACTATTTTCAAGGACCCCTTTACTAAGAAATACAAGTTTTTGAAATTACAAACTGCAAATTATGGAAGAAATCGAAGATATCCGAAGAGAAAATTGCAGGATGTATATATAAATGGAAGACTGGGATGAAACCCATACAGAGACAAAACAGGGTTAATGAAATTTTTCAACTAATAATAGACAATTTCGAAAAAAATTGTAATGACCGTATTAGTAAATTGCAGTATTTGTATATAAATATAAAAATGAGTGAGAATTGCTTGCGGTTCAAAATCATGTCTTAAGAAATTAACGGAGACCATACAGCAGTGTTGCTCGATCTGCCGTATCATCATTCACCGTTCGAATATTGTAGCAGGAGGTCAAGCCATTGTAGACCTATATCCATTGGTATACAGTCTAACTTTTTACCGTAGGTCATTCCTTCCGAGAAGAAAGTCCGCTTTACTGAAGGCGTTACTTCGTGTTCCGAGAAGCAAAGTTGTAGACATTTTGTGACGGGCACCTTAATTTCGTGTATGCATTAGAAGATCGGAAGGCGGACTGATCATGAACATTACCGCCCCTTCTGAGAGTCGAAGGGCCAAGTGAATAACTTCACCTACCCCGTGATTCCGAGAGTCAACCCAGGAAAACCCAGAAGGAAGTCCTCTAAACTGAATTGGGAGTTGACACATTATTTCGCAGTTTGAATATTAATATAGAGCGTCAAACTGTTTGAGAGCGTTACCAATTGGTATAATGTCAAACGTTTTAGCAACGACCTTACCACCCGAAAAACTAACCCGCTCCATCGAGAGTATACATTCGCGATCAGAGTTACAAATTAGTTTATGTTCTAGTCGCGGGCTCTATAATTCCAGGTGTGAATAAGAGGATCGAGCGGCAAGCCGTTGGAGAACGTCACCAATTGGTATAGAGTCAATCGCTTCACCGAAGACCTCACCCTCCGATAACCTAGCCCTCTGTATCGACAGTACATCAGCGTGTTCAAAGGAACGAATTAGCATACATATTAGTGACGATAACCTTAATCTCATGCATAAAACAGAAGACCGAATGTGCGAAAGTTACCACCATCTTTGAAGGTCGAACGGCTAAGTCTATCGCCTCAGTTATCCTATGGTTGCGAGAGTCAATCCAGGTAATCCGGGAGTACATGTGCAGAACTGTATTAGCAATAGACACCATAATTCACAGTACGAATATTAAAGTGGCGAGTCAAACCGTTTGCGAACATTACCAATTTCTACAAAGTCAAACATTCTACCGAAATCTTTACCGCCCCAGAAAATAACCCGCTGTATCTGGAGTCCCCCGCAGGGGCTGCGGTGGGCCTTCGGGTCCCACTGCAGTATGGGTATGACGAACCCACGGTATCCGAGTCTGCACAACCTAGGCGGAGAGTGAGCAAGCACCTCATTCAAGAAGTAAGGTGACCTTACGAGGGGTATGAGCAGTATGGCCCTGCATTAACTGGTACCTCGGGAATCGGTTCGAGCCCTGGGGGTGGGCGGGCTTCGGTTCGTCCACTTCCGCCGGTTGCTTGGGTTGTCCTCGAGGGGGCAGTGGTAAGCCCATATCGCGGGTTAGGGGGCCCTGTCTTCGGACGGGTTAGATCCTCCACGGGTGAGTGGCGTGAGATCTGCACGGGCGCTGGCCTGCAGAGCCAGTAGGGATTTATAATGGTCCCGGCCGACCCAAGGTTGGCGCCATGGTACTTGCGGTTCGCGGGCTAATTGGTAGGAGTGTGGTAAGGTGCGCCCATGGGGGCCGTGTGGATGAGCACTTGTGGCAGGTGCCGGACGTTAAATCACCGACACACGTTGTATCTGGTGTATAATTCCTCGTTAAGAAAAAGAAATTAGTATCCATTTTAGTGTTGGCGCCTTTAATTTCATGTATGAATTAGATTATCGATGGTATAACGGTTCCAGACCGTTACCACCTTCTGTTAGGGTCGAACGGCTATGTATATAGCATCACATATCCTGAAATTCCGCAAGTCAAATCAGATATTCCGGGAGTAAATGCCCTGTACAGAATTGGCAATGGACACCTCAATACACGGTTTGGAAATCAATGAAAGCCGTCAAAGCGTTGTATAACATTGCCCACTCAAGGAGAGATAAACGTCACACAGTTTTACCTCACCATCCGAGAATATGACCTGCTGTATCTAGAGTATAACACAATGTACAGAGGTTCGGGCTAGTATAAATTTTAGAGTCGAGCACCATAATTTATGGCCAAACCATTCGAGAACGTTGCCACCTTCTGTGAGAAACGAACGGCTATGTCAATTGTTTATCGTATCCTGCGATACCGAGAGTCAAACCAGGTATTAGTCCGCTGAAGAGTTTTGGAAATAGACACCTTAATTCACGGTTTGAATATTACGGTAGAGAGTCAAACCGTTTGAGAATCCTACCAATTCATATAAAGCTAAAACTTTAACCGAAGGCCATACCTTCCGCGAACCACACCCGCTTCATCGAAAGTATAACTTCGTGTTTAGAGATTCAAATTAGTATACATGTTAGTGACCTATCATAATTTGATGTATGAATTAGAAGATATATTGTCAAACCACTCGAGAGCCTTACCACCTTGTTGGAGAGTCGAATTCCTAGGTCAAAATCTTCAGCTATCCTGTGATTTCGAGAAGCAAATCAGATAGTCCAAGACTAAATGCGCAGAACAGCATTGGCAATAAACACCTCAAGTCACTGTATGAATATTAAAGCACAAAGTCAATCCGCTGGAGAACGTTGCCATTTGGTATAACGTCATACTCCTTATAAGACACCATACCATCCGAGAACATTAGCCGCCGTATCGGGGGTATAAGATCGGGTTCAGGGTAACCAATTAGTAGACGTTTGAGCAGACGGCCTCCTTAATTTCATGTCTGAACTAGATGATCGATTGTCATATCGTTGTAGAACGATACCTGCTGTTATGCAGTCAAACTATATACTGAATACCTGACCTTCATAGAACGTATCCCGCTGTATCATGAATGTAACTTCGTGTTCAGAGAAGCAAATTAGTAAACATTTTAGAGTCGGTGACCTTCGCTTCATGTATGTATTGGAAGATCGAGTGTAAAGCCGATCGTGATCGTTACCACCATAGTTGAGAATAGAACGCTTTAGTTATTAGCTTCACCTACCCTATAATTCCGGGAGATAAATCTGGAATTCTGGGCGTAAATCCGCAGAACAATCTTGCCATTTGACACCTTAATTCACGGCTATAATATGAAAGTAGAGGGTCACTACAATTGAGAACATTACCAATTGGTATAAGGTCAAACGTTTTACTGCAAACCTTATACTGCGAATATCATATTCACTGTATATATGAGTGTAGTATAGTGTAGAGAGGAACAAATTATTATATACTATGCAGACGGGCACCTTAATTTCACGTATGAATTTGCAGATGGAGGGTAAATCTGTTCGAGAGGATTACCATCTCAGTTGAGAATCGAAAGACTTGGTTAATTGCTTCACCTATCCTATGGTTCCGAGAGTCAAACTATGTATTCCAGGCGAATTTCGACTGAAGAGTATTGGTAATAGACACCTTAATTCATGGTATGAATATTAACGAATGCCGTCAAGCCGTAGTATCATTACCTCTTGTTGTAGTATCAAACTTCATACAGAATGCCTTGCCCTCCGAAAAAACTAACCCGCAGTATCGAAAGTATGACACCGTGATCAGAGGGACAAATTAATGTACATTTTACTGTCCGCCACCATAATTTCATTTATGAATCAGAAGCCGGAGTGTAAAACCGTTCGATAATGTTATCACCTTCTTCGTGATTAAAACGGCTAAGTCAATAGCTTGATACATCCTGCGAATCAGAGAGTCAAGCGACATATTCCTGGAGTAATTGCGCTGTACAGACTTGGCATTAAATCCCATAATTCACGGTTTGAATATTAAAATAGAGCGTCAAAACGTTTGAGAACGTTACCAATTGCTAGAAAATAAAACGATTTACAGAATGGCTTACCGATCTAGAAGCTAACCCGCCCTGTCGAGAGATGCTACGTGTTTAGGGATACACATTAGTAAACCTTTTTGTGACGGGGACGTTAATTTCAATATGAATAAGAAGATCGAGGGTGAAACCGCTCCAGATCCTTACCACCTTCTGTGAGAGACGAACTGCAGAATCAATAGCTTCACATATCTTGTGGTCCGGAGAGTCAGATGTGGTATTCCGGGAGTAGATCCGCTGTACAGTATTGGCAATAGACACCTTAATTCACGGTATGAATATTAAAGTAGACCGTCAAACCCTTGTTGATCGTTACACATTGGTATAGAGTAAAACACTTTACAGGCAGCCATACCTTCGGAGATGCTAACCCACCATTTCGAGAGTATAACTTCGTGATCGGAGAACGAAATTCGTATTCGTGTTCGTGAAAGCATAACCCGCTGCATCCGATGTTTAACGACGTGCTCAGAGACGCAAATTCACTTTAGGGACTGGCACTTTAATGTCATGTATGAATTCGAATATCGAGGGCGAAACCCTTTAAGAGCATTTCCCCCTTCTTTGGGTATCGAACGGTTAAGTCAATAGCTTCACATATTTCACGATTCCGTGAGCCGAATGTGTCACTCCGGGAGTAAATCCGATGAACGGTATTGGTACAGACACTTTAATTCACGGTGTGAACATTAAAATCGAGCGTCAAACCGTTTGATACAGTTACCAATTGTTATACAGTCAAACGCTTAACCGAAGTCCATTCCCTCCGAAAATCTAGCACGCTGTCACGAAAGTATAATTTCGTGTTCAGGGAATGAAACTATGCATGAATTTCAGTGTCAGGCACCTTAACTTCATATATCAATTAGAAGATAGGAAACCAAACCGTTCTTGATCGTTACCAACTTCTTTAAGAGTCGAATGGCTAAGTCAATAGCGTCACCTATCCTGTGGTTCGGAGAGTCAAACCAGGTAATCCGGGAGTAAACCCGCTGAAGAGTATTGGCAAGGGAGACCATAGTTCACGGTATGAATATTTTGTAGGGAATCTAACATTCGTGGAATATTACTAATTCGTATAGAGTCAACTTTTTACGGGAGGCATTACCGTTTGAGAACCAAACCCGCTGTAGGGAGTGCCATGTTTCTGTTCACGCAATAACAAATCAGGAAGACACATTGGCAGAGGGAAAACCTATTTTCATGTTGAAGTAACAAAGTCGAGAGGCAAGCCGTTGGAGAACGATACCACCATTCTTGAGAGTAGCACAGCTAAGCCAGTGGCTTCACCTATTCTATGATACCAAGATAAAAACCAGGTAATCCGGGATTAAATCCGCAGTACAGTATTAGCAATCGACACCTCAATTCAAGGTGTGAATATTAAGGTCCAGAGTCAAATCGTTGTAGATCGTTACCCAATGGAATAGAGACAAACGTTTACCGAAGACATTACACACCGAAAAACTTACCTGCTGTATCGAGAGCATATCTTCGTGTTAAGGGAAGGAAATTAGTATTCATTTCAGTGACGGGCACTATAACGTCATATATGAATTAATAGAACGAAGGTCAATCTGTTTGAGAATGTTACCTGCGTCTGTGAGAGACGAATAGGCTATGGCAATAGCTTCACCTACCATGTGATTCCGATAACCAAGCTAGATATTACGGGAGCTAATAAGCTGTGCACTATTGGTAATGGACACCTTATTACACGGCTTCAAAATAAAAGTATATCGTAAAACCGTTTGAGATCGTTACCTATTTGTATGACGTCAAACCATTTACCGTAGACCTTATCCTCCCAAAACATAAACCGCTATATCGAGAACATAATTTCGTTTCCATTGAAACATATTAGTATATATTTTAGTGACGATACCCGTAATTTCATCTGCGAATAGGAAGGTCGAATGTCAATCCGATCGAGAACAGTAACAATATCCTTCGGAGTAGGATGGCTAAGTCTTTCGCATTACCTCCCGTGTGGTATCGAGCGTCAAGCCTGTGATTCCAGGAGTAAATCGGCTGAACAGTATTCGCAAAAGATAGCTTAATTCTCAGTATCAATATTAACGCAGGCCGTCAATCCCTTTGAGAGCGTTACCAATTAGTATATTGTCAAACACTTTACCGATGGCCTTACCCTTGGAGAAGTAATCTCGCCGTTTCGAGAGTATGTGCTCGTATTCAGAGAAGTATGATTTTACATACTTTAGTGCCGGCACCGTAATGTCTTATACCAGTCAGAAGATGTAGTGTAGAACCAATTGGAAACGTTGCCGCCTCCTTTGAGACTTAAACGACTGAGCCAATGTCTTCATCTTTTCTTGTGAATCCGATAGTCAAATCTGGTATTACAGGAGTAAATCCGCTGAACAGTGTCGGCAATAGGCAGCTTAGTTCCCGGTATGGATTTTAATGAAGAGAGTGAAACCGTTTGAGAACGTTACACGATGGTATACCGTCTTACACTTTATCCCATAGCATACCATAAGAGAACATAAGCCGTTGTATCGTGGATATAACTTCGTGTTCAAAGGAGCATGTGAGTACACATTTTAGTGTCGGGCACCTTAATATCATGTGTGAATTCGATGCTCGAGGGTCAAACTTTTAGAGAACGATGCCCCCATATTTGGGAGTGGAATGGCTAAGGCCATAGCTTTATGTATCTTGTGATACCGAGAATCAAGCGGTGTATTCCAGGAGTAAATTCGCTAAAGAGTATTGGAATCAGACACCATATTTCACTGAATAAATATTAAAGCACAGAGCCAACCCGATTGAGATCGTTACCAATTGGAATAAAGTCAAACGTTCTATTGCATCCCTTACCCTCCGATGCCTATCGCATTATATCGGGAGTAAAACTTGGAGTTCAGAGGAAGAAATTTGTATTCATTTTAGTGACGGGCACCTTATCTTCACGTATGAATTAGAAAATGGATGTGACAAACCGTTCGAGAACGTTACCACCTTCTTTCAGAGATGATCGGCCAAGTCGACTGCTTCACCTATTCCAAGATTCCAAGAGTCAAATGAGGTGTTCCGGTAGTAATTCCGCTGAACAGTTATGCAATAGACAATTCTATTCACGATAGGATTATTAAAGGAAAGAGTGAGCACCGTCGGAGGAAATTACCTATTCGAATAAAGTATTCTTGCCGAATACCTTACCTTAAGAGATCCTAACCCGCTGTAACCAGTGTCTTACTTACTGTTTACTGGATAAAAGCTGTAAACATTATAGAAGAAGCTCACCTTATTTTCATGTATGAAAAGAATTATCGAGAGTCAAACCTTTAGAGTATGATCTCATCTTCTTTTAGAGTCACACGGTCAATTCAATAGCTTCACCTGTCCTGATATTTCGATAGGCAAACTAGGTATGCCGGGAGTCAATCCGCTGTACACTATTGGTAATGGACACCTTAATTCGCGGAATGGATATTAAGCTAGAGTGTCAAACTGTTTGAGTGCGTTACCAATTGGTATAAAGTCAAACGTGATGCCGAAGACCTTTCTCTCGGAAATTCTATCCCGCTGCATCGAGAGTATATCTTCGTAATCTGAGAAACACATTATTATACATTTTAGTGGCGGGAACCTTAATTTCGTTATGAGTAAGGAGGTCGAGTGTCGAACCGATCGGGAAAGTTACCACCTTCTGTGAGAAACGATCGGCTAAGTAAATAGCTTCACACTTCTTGTGATTCCGAAAATAAACCAGATGGTCCGGGAGTAAATCCGCTGTACAGTATTGGCATCATACACCGTATTTCATGGTATAAATATCAACCTCCAGAGTCACACGGTTGTGGAACGATACGAATTGGTAGAATCAAACTTCTTACCGGAAACCTAACCTTCCGAGAAGCTAACCCGCCGTATGGTGAATATAACTTCGTGATCGGACATGCCAGTTACAATCCATTTTAGTGGCGGGAACCATAACTTCATATATAAATCAGAAGGTCGAGCGTCAAACGTTTCTGGAACGTGAGAACATTCGTTGAGATTCGGACTGTTAAGTCTGTTGCTTCACCTATCCTGTCATTCGGAGAGTCATGTCAGGTATTCCGGAAGAAAGCCCGCTGAAGAGTCATGAAAATAGACACCTTAATTCGCGGTTTAAATATTGCAGCAGATCGTCAAGCAGGATGACTGTTATTCCGGTAGTAACACCGCAGAACAGTATTAGAAATAGGGACCTTAATTCACGGTATGAATGTCAAGGTAGAACGCCAAACCTTTGTAGAACTTTACCTATTGGTGTAGAGATAAACTTTAACCAGAAAGCATTACCTACGGCGGAACAATCCCGCCGTATCCAGTGTATAACATTGTGCTCGGAGAAAAAAATTAGTATTCATTTCAGTGACGGGCACCTTGACTTCGTGTATGAATTAGAAGATCAATGGTAAAGCAGTTCGAGAACGTTACCGCCCATTTTGATGTTCGAACGGTTAAGTCAATTGCTGCAGCTATGCTCGTATTCCGCGAGTCAAACCAGATACTGTGGGACGAAATGCCCAGTACATTGTTGGCATTAGGCATCTTAATTCACAGTTCGAATATTGAAATATAGCGTAAAACGGTTTGAGAAACATATCGATTTCTATAAAGTGAAACGCTTTACTTAAGACCTTGCAATACAAGTACCGTACCCGCTATTTTTAGAGTATAACTTCGTGGTTAGAAATGAAATTGGTGTTCATTTCTCTGACTGGCATGTTATCTGCATGTATGAACTACAAGGTCGAGGGTCAGACCGATCTAGCCCGTTACCACCTTCTGTGAGACACGAAGGTCTAAGTCACTAGCTCCACCTATCCAGTGGTTCGGAGGGTCAAACATGTTATTCCGGGTGTAAGACAACTGAAGAGTTTTGGCCAGAGACACATTCACTCACGGTTTGAATGTTAAAATAGAGCGCCAAACCGTTTGAGAACGTTACCAATTGCTATAAAGTCAAAGGTTTTACCGAAGACATTACCATGGGAGAAGCAACCTCGGCGTTTCAAGGGTATAACTTCGTGTTCAGAGAAAAAAATTAGACTTCATTTCAGTGCTGTGGTCCTTAATTTCATGTGTGAATTAAAAGATCGTAGGTTCGAGATCGAGTTCGAGACCGTTACCACCTTCTATGATATTCGAATAGCTAAGCCAATAGCTTCAGCTATCCTGTGATTCGGGGAGGCATACCAGGTACTCTGGAAGTAAGTCCGCTGATGAATATGGGCAATAGGCGCTATAATTCACGGTATAAATTTTAAAAAAGACCCGCACACCCTTGTAGAACGTTACCAATTTGCATAATGTTAAAATCTTTGCAGTTGGCCTTACCTTCGGAGAAGCTAACCCGCAGCTTCGAAAGAATATATCTTCGTGTTCAGAGGATCAAATTAGTAAACATTTTAGTGACTGTGATCTTAATTACATGCATGAATTGGAACATCGAGGGTCAGACCGTTCCAGAACCTTATCACCATTGTTCAAATTCACACATCTAAATAAATAGCTGCAGCTATCCTGTGATTGCAAGATGCAAATCACGAATTCCAGAAGTAAATACCCTGAAAATAATTGGCAATATGCACCTAAAATCACGGTATGAATTATAAAGTAGAGCGTCAAAGCGTTTGTGAACGATAGCTTTGGTATAAAGTCATCCTTCTTACCGAATAGTTTATCTTTCTAGAACTGTACCGGTTGTGTCGACTGCCATGCTTAGTGCCACAGAAACAAATTCGGAGTCATTATAGCACACGGACAGCTATCCATAATTTATGAATAGCAAAATAGAGAGTACAACCGTTGTAGATCGATCCCACCGTGTTTGAAAGTCGAACATCTAAGTCAATAGTTCACCCATCGTGTGATTGCGGGAGTCAAGCCATGTATTCGGGGAGTAAATGCGCTAAACTGTTTTAGCAATAGATACCTTTATTTTCGGCGTGAATATTAAAATAGAGCCTCACGCCGCGTGAGAACGTTATTAAATGTTATAAAATCAAACGTTTCACCGAGTGCCTTACCTTCGGAGAAGCTAACCAGCCGTTTCGAGATTATAACTTCGTGTTGAGAGAAGCAAATCAGTATAAACTTTAGTGACGGGCACGTTAATTCCCTGTATGAAATATAACTATCGAGGGTCAATCCGTTGGACATCATTAACACCTTGTTTGCGAGACAAACGGCTAAGTCAGTAGCTTCACCTATCTTGCGACTATGAGAGTCATACCAGGTATTCCTGGAGTAAATCCGCTCAGTGATGTTGGCAATTGACACCCTAATTCACGGCATGAATGTTAATGAAGTGAGTCAAGCTGTTGGAGAACATTACCAATTCGTATAAAGTCAAACGTTTCCACCAAGACCTTAATCTCTGAAAAACTAACACGCTGCATCTAGAATATAACACCGTGTTCAGAGGGACGAATTAGTATGCGTTTTACATCCGAGCGCATTAGTTTAATGTCCGAATTAGAAAATCCAGTGTTAAACCTTTTGGGAACGTTACCACCCTATTCGAGACTTGAACGGCGGCGACAATATCTTCACCTTTTCTTGTGATTCCGATAGTCAAATCAGGTATTCCGGGAGTAAATCCGCTGAAAAGTGTGGGCAATAGACACCATAATTGACGGTTTGAATATTAAAGCAGTTCGTCAAGCCGTTGCATAACATTACCTATTCGTGTAGGGTTAAATTGCTTACAGAATGCCTCACCCTTCGAAAAACATATCACCTCAATCGAGAGTAT
>NW_027470349.1:0-39314 GCF_051020765.1 Lasioglossum baleicum
TTCAGAGAAGCAAGTGCGTCTACATTACAGTGACGGGCACCTTAACTTCATGTACGATTTAAACAATGGGGCGTCAAACGGCTCGAGAACGTTAGTGCCTTCTTTGAGGGTCGACCGGCTAAGTCAATAGCTTCAACTATTAAGTCATTCTGAGATTCAAATGAGGAATTCCAGGAGTAAGTCCGAAAACGGTATTAGGAATAGCATTCGCAATGTACAGACTCAAACCGTTGTAGAAGGTTACCTATTGGTACAGAGTCAAATTTTATACCGGGGCATTGCTTTCCGCGAACCTCACTGTCTGTATCGACAGTGTAACCACGTGATCAGGGAAACAAACTAGTATACATGCTAGTGTCGTGCACATTAATTTCAGGTATGAATAAGTAGATAGAGGGTCCCAACAGTTCGAAAACGATTCTACCCTCTATGAGATCCGAAAGGCGACGTCAATAGTTTCACCTATCCTCTGCTACGTAGAGTCACGCCTGGTATTCCGGGAATTAATTCTCGGAGCAGCATTAGCAACAGATACAATAATTTACGAATCGAATATTAATGTTCAGAGTGAAAACGTTGTAGAACGTTCCCTAATGCAATACATTCGAACATCTTAACGAAGGCCGTAGTATCCCAGAATATAACCTGCTGCTTCGTGATTATACCCTCATGTTCAGAGAAGCAAAATTGTATACATTTCAGTGTTGGGTGCATTATTTTCATGTATGGATCAGAAGGTTGACGGTCAATCCATTTGTGAACGTTACAACCATCTTTGGGTGCCGAACTCCTGAGTCAAGTGATTCGCCTATGTTTGTGATTCCAAGAGACAAACCTGTTATTCCAGGAGTAATTCACCTGAGCAGTATTGGCAATAGAAACATTAATTCACCACATGAATATTAAAGCAGAGACTCAAACCGTTTGTGAACGATACCAATTAGTATATAGTCAAACTCCTTATCGCAAACCTTACCTTTCGGGTATAATATCCGCAGTATCGTGGGTATGACTTCGTGTTCAGAGAAAGAAATTAGCATAGATTTCAGTGACGGCACCTTAATTTTATGTATGAATTAGAAGATCGATGGCCAGCCGGTTGAGTACGTTGCCTCTTTCTGTGAAAGACGAGCGGATAAGTCAATAGCTTTACGTATCCTGCGATTTCGAGTATCAATCAACGTATTCAGGGAATAAACCTGCTGTACAGTATTGGCAATAGATGCCATTATTCACCGAGAGAATATTAAAGTAGAGCGTCAAACCATTTGAGAACGTTACCAATTGGAATAACATCATACACTATGACACATACCTTACCTTCCGAGATCGTACGCCGTAGTATCGTAAGAATAACTTCGTGCTCAGAGCATCAAATTAGTGAACATTGTAGTGACGGGACGTCAATTTCACTATGAATATGTAGATCGATGATCAAGGAATTCGAGAAAGTTACCTCCCTCTTTGATGTTAGAACGGAACATTCAATTGCTGCTGGTATGCTGTGATTCCGAGAGTCAAAGCAGGGACTCTCGGAATAAATGCCCTGTACATTCTTGGCATTAGACACCTTAGTTCACAGTTTCAATATTTCAACATTTTACAGAAGTCCATAACCTCAGAAAGCGTAACCCGCTCCATCAAGGGAAGAAATTCGTGTTCAGAGAAAAAAATTAGTATTCGTTTCTGTGGCGGGCACCTTAACTTTGTGTATGAATTAGAATATCGACGGACAGACCGTTACGGAAGGACAACACCTTCTTATAGGTGGAGAGAGGAATAACGTCCGGAATGCTTGTTTGGACTCTCGTTATCACATGGTAGGTGATGCTATTGTCTTAGCCGTTCTACTCTCAAGGAAGTTGGTCACGTTCTCGAAGGATCTGGCACGCGATATTATAATTCACACGTGAAATTAAGGGTGCTGATACTAAAATATATACTAATTTAATTTTCTGAACACGAAATTATACTCTCGATACAGCAGGTTAGTCTTTCGGCTCGTAAGGTCTCCGGTAATGCGTTTGATTTTACACCAATTGAGAGATTGGATCTTCTAATTCATACATGAATATAAGATGACGTCACGATATTGGATACTAGCGTGTTACCCTAAAGACGTAGCTATACTGCCGACCCTGCGCGTTTGCATATCGGTAAGGCATTCGGTAAAATGTTTGACTTTAAGCAATTGGTAACGTTCTCAAGCGGTTTGACGCTATATTTTAATATTCAATCTGTGGATTATGGTGTCTATTACCAATACTGTATAGCGCATTTCCTCCCGGAATATCTGTATTCATATTCGGCATCACAAGATATATGAAGCTATTGACTTTGCCATTCGACCATCGAAGAAGGTGTCAACGTCCCCAATCTGTTTGACCCCTCGATCTTCTTTTTCATAAATGACATTCAGCAGCCCGTCCGTAAAATATATGTCAAATTGCTTCCCTCAGCCCGAATTTATACTCTCGCTACAGCGGATGCTGTTTCACGGAAGGAAGATCTTCTATATAAGCTTCGATTCCATAGCTAGTGATATCATTTTCGAAGGGATTGACTCCCGGCATCAATATTCGTACTGCGAATTAAGATGACCATTGGCAATACTGTACGATGGATTGACTTCCGGAATGCCGGGTTCGAATCACGGAATAACAATATATGTGAAAATATTGACTTAGCCGTTCGGTTGTGAAAAACGGTATCGGTCTCGAACGGATTGAGTCTGGTCTTCCCGGTTAATTCGTACAATTATGTTGTCCGTCTGCTAAAACATCTATTTATTTGTATTCATGAACACTATTGTAGACAGTCGCTAGTTGGGGGTTGGTTCTAGGAAGGTAAGTTCTTTGATATAACGAATGATTTTATACCATTTTGTATAGCTCTCGAAGAGTTTGACGCACAACTTTAATATTCATACAATGAATTAACGTGTCAATTGCGAATGCTGTACCGCGCATATACACCCGGAATACCTATTTTGACTCTGTGATTCCAGGATAAGTCAAGTTGTTTACTTAGCTGTTCGTCCCCCACAGAAGGTGGCAACGTTCTCGAACTGCTTGACCCTAGATCATCTAATTCATATATCAATATAAGGTGTGCCTCTGCTATAATTTCTATCAATTTATTTCCGTGAGCACCAAGCCTGACAATCGCTATAACGGGTTTGGTTCTAGGAAGTTAATGTATTCGTTAAAAGGAGTGACTCTATACAAATTGGTATTGTTCTCCGACGGATTGACCTTCTAATGTAATATTCAAACCGTGATTTAAGGCGTCTAATGCCAATACCATTCAGCGGATTTACTCCCGGGAAACCTGCTTTGACCCCAGGAGTCACAATAAGACAGAAGCTAAAGTCTTAGGCGCACGAATCTCAAAGGTGGTGGTTACGTCGTTGAACTGCCTGATCCTCGATCTTATAATTCGTACATGAAGTTAATGTGCCCCGTCACTGAAACGAATAGTAATTTCTTTCTCTGAACACGAAGTTATGCTCTTGATGAAGTGGGCGAGGTTGACTTATTGTAAGGCCTGACGGTGAAAGGTTTGACTTTGTAGGAATTAGTAACGTTCTGAAATGGATTGAGGCTTCACTTTAATATTCATACCGTGAACTATTGAATTTATGGCCAATACAGTTATGCGGATTTACTCAATATTACCTGATAAGGCTCTCGGAATCACAGGATAGCCGAAGCAATTGACCTAGCCGTTCGAAAGCCATAAAAGTGGTAACGGTCTCGAAATGTTTGAACCAGAAACTTCTAATTCATACATGAAATTAATGTGCATGTCGCTAAAACGAGTACTAATTCATCCTACAGATCACGACGTTATACTTTCGATACAGCGGGTTATGACTCTCGGGAGGTACGGTCTTCGGTAGAAAGTCTGACTCTACACGAACTGGTAACTTTCTACAGAGGTTTCACTCTCTACCTTATCGTTCAAATTGCGAATTATGGCGACAAATGTCAATACTATTCAGCGTATTTACTCCCGGTATAACTGGCATGATTCTCGGAATCACTGTACAGGTGCACCTATCGTCTTAGATCTGCGACTTTCAAAGTTGGTGATAACGTTCTCGAACGGTTTGACTCTCGATCTTCAAATTCTTCTATGAAATAAAGATTCTCGTCGCTAAAATGTGTACCAGTTCGTACCTCAGAGCACGGTGTTGTACTCCCGATACTGCGAGATAGTTTTTCGGTAGGGAAGGCATTCAGTAACAAGTTTGACGCTACACATATAGGAATGCCCTACCACGGCATGACGGCCTGTATTTAAAATTCGAACGGTGAATTAAGCTGTCTATTTACCATACTGTTCAGCGGAATTACTTCCGGAATACCTGCCGCCCCACCTCCGAAGAAGGGGATCGGTGAAGCTATTGACTTAGCCGTTCGTATCTCACAGAAGCTGGTAACGTTCTCGCGCAACCTGACACCCGGACTTTTAGTTCATACATTAAGATAAGGTGCCCGTCACTGGAATAAACACTAGTTTGTTTCTCTGAACACGAAGTTATACCCTCGATACAGCCTGGTAGTTTTTCCGAGGATGTGGTCTTCGGTAAGACGTTTGACTTTGTAGCAGTAGGTATCAATTTACATCGCTTTTACGGTCTGCTTTAATAATCACACTGCGTACTAAGGCGTCTATTGCCAATACTTCTTCGGGGATTCACGCCCGGATTACCTGATTTGTCTCTCAGAATCTCAGGATAGGTGAAGCTATTGGCCTTGCCGTTCGAATCTCAAAGTGGGTGGTAACGTCCTGGAAATGATTTACTCTCTTTTTTTCTATTCATGTGTGAAAATATGGCGACCGTCATTAAAATGTATACCAATATGATTCCCTGAACACGAAAATGTACACTCGATACTGCAGGTTAGGTTCACAGAAGGTAAGGTATTCGGAAAAAGAGGGAATTTATACCAATCGATAATGATCGCCGACAGTATGATTCCCTACTTTAATGTTCATACCGTGAATTATGGTGTCCATTGCCTATATAATTCGGCGGATTCACTCCTGAAACGACATGTTTGACTCTCGGAATCACACGGCGGGTGAGAAGTTATTGCCTTAGCAGTGCGTCTCCCAATGAAGGTGGTAACATTTTCGATATGTGTAACTTTCGATCTTCCTATTCACCCATCAGATTAAGGTGCCTGTCTCGAAAATGTATACTAAGTTGATTCTCTGAACACTACGTAATGCTTTCGATACAGCGGATTAGGCCTTCTGCGGCTATGGACTGCAGTAAAACTATTGACCTTATACTAATTGCTGTCGTTCTAAGACGTCATTATGCTCCACTTTAACATTCAAATCAGGAATTATGTTGTCTATTGCCAATACTGTTCAGCGGATTTACGCCAAGAATACCTGGTCTAACGCTTAGAATCACAGGACAGGTGAAGCTATTGTCTTTGCCGTTAAAATAACAAAGAGGGGGGTGGGGTAATGTTCTCGAATTGCTTGCCCTCGAGCTTGTAATTCATACATGAATTTTATATGGCCCGTACGAAAATGTAAACTAATGTTTTTGTCGGAACAGGAAGATACACTATCGACAACGCGGGTAAGGTTCGCGCATGGTATGATCTTCGGTAACAGGATGAACTCAATACCATTTTGCAACGTACTGCACCGGTTTGGCACTGTACTATAATGCCCGTACCGTGGTTTTGAGTGTTTATTGACAGTAATGATCCGTGTATTTACTCTCGGAATACCTGGTTTCACTATCGGAATTATAGGACACGTGAAGCTATTTACCTATTCGTTCGACTCTCACATTAGGTGGCAACGTTCTCGAGCGATTTGACCTTCGACCTTCTAATTCATACATGAAGCTAAGGAGGACGTCACTGAATTGAATACAAATTTCATTCCCCGAGCACGAAGTTATTCTCTCGATAAAGGCGCTAATGTTTGCGATAGGTAACGCCTTCGATAAAACGCTTCACTTTATGCCAATTGGAAGCAATCTCAAACGGTTTGACCCTCAACTTCAATGTTCATACTATGAATTATGGTGTCTATTGCCAATACTGTTCAGCAGATTTACTCATGGAACACCAGGCCTGACTGCCGGTATCACAATTATTGGTGAAGCTATTGACTCAACCGTTCGACTCTCAAAGAAGGTGGTATCGTTCTGGAAGGGTATTGCCAATAGACACCTTAATTCACGGTTTGAATAATAAAGTAGAACATCAAGCCGCTTGAGATCATTGCTTATTGGTATAGAATGAAACACTTTACCGATGGCGTTACCTGCGGAGAAGCAAACTCGCCGTTTCCAGAGTATAACTTCGTGTTCGGAGAAGGGAATTAGTCTTCATTTCAGTCACGTGCACCTTAACTTCGTGTATGAATTAGTAGATCGATGGTAAAGCCGCTCGAGATCGTTGCCAGAACGTAGTAGAACGTTATCAATTTGTATAGAGTCAAATTTTGTATCGAACCCCTTGCCTTCTGAGAGGAACACCCCCCTGCAGCAAGTGTCACGCTTAGTGTTCATGGAAAAATACAAGCAGACACTTTTGAGACGCACACCTTAATTTCATGCATCATATGGAATATCGAGGGTCAAACCATTGGGGAAGATTACCACCAACCATGGGATTCGAACGGCTGTCAATGACCTATCCTGTGATTCCGAGAATCAAACCGTGTATTCTGGAAGAAAATCCGCTGTACATAAATGGCATTAATGCCCTAATGACCGGTACAATTGTTAAACTGCAGGGTCACACATTTCTACATCGTTACCTATTGGCATAGAGTCTACAATTTCAACGAAGGCCGTACCATCTCAGAAGCAAGCCCGCTGTATCGAGGGTATGACTTCGTGATCAGAGAAGAAAAATAATATAAATTTAATTGTCGGGAAACTTAATTTCATGTATGATTTAGCAGACCGAGGATCATTCCTTTCGAAAACGTTACCACCCTATTTGATATTCGCACGACGAAGTCAATATCTTCACCTATCCTGTTACTCCGAGAGTCAAACCATGTATTCCGGGAGTAAATACGCTATGCAGTATTGGCATTGGACATCATAATTCACGCTATGGGTCATAAGGCAGACCGCCGTGCCATTGTAGAACGGTACCTATAGATGTAGGGTCAAACTTTTGCCATAATGCTTTACCATCCGAAAACTAACCCGCTGTATCGGGAGCATAACACCGTGATCAGAGGTACCAACTGGTTCACATTTTAGTGGTGAGCACCATAATTTCATGCATGAGTTAGAAGATGGAGGGCCAACCGATCGAGAACTTTGCCACCTTTTGTGTGCGACGAACGGCTAAGCATATACCTTCACCTATTCAGTGATTCCTAGAACCAGCCCGGGAAAACCGAGGGTAAGCTCCCTGAAGAGCATTGGCAATAGACACCTCAATTCACGGATTGTATATTAAATTAGTCCGTCAAGAATTTGTAGAGCAATACCTATAGATGTAGGGTCAAACTTCTTACCGAATGCCTTACCATCCGAAAAAACTAACTCACTGTATCGGGCGTATAACAACGTGTTCAGAGGAACGAACTAATGTACAATTGCTGACGAGCACCTTCATTTAATGCGTCACATAGAAGATCGAGTTTCAAGCAGTTCGAGAACGTTACCACCTTGTGCAAGAGACGAACGGCTGAGTCAATATCTTCACCCATCCAGCTATTCTGAGAGTCAAATTGGGTAATACGGCAGTAAATCCGCTGAACAGCATTGGCAATAGACCCCTTGATTCACGGATTGAATATGAAAGTAGAGAGTCTAACCGTTTGTGAACTTTACCAATTCGAATGAAGACATTATTTTTGCAGAATACCTTACCTAGCGAGTACCTAGAAGGCTGAATCGAGAGAAAAACTTCGTGTTCAGAGAAGTAGACCGGTATATATTTTAGTGACGACACCGTAATTTCATGTATGATTTAGAAGATCGATGGTCAAACCGTTCGAGGTCGTTACCACCCTGTTTGAGAGTCGAAATGATAAATCAATAGCTCCACCTGTCCTGTGATTCCGGGAGTCAAACCACGTAATCCGAGAGTAAATATACGGAACACAATTGCCATTAGTTACAATATTTCTCGGAGTGATTATTAAAATAGGGCACCACACCGTGTGAAAATGTTACTAATTGCTCTAAAGTCATAGGTAAGGTACTTCACCGAATACCTTACCGTCCGAGAAGCTATCCCGCCGCATTGAGAGTATAGCTACGTGTTTATTGTAATACATTACTACACAATTTAGTGATGGCACCTCAAATTCATGCATAGTTTAGATGATCCAGGGTCAAACCGCTCGAGAACAATTCCACCTTCTTTAAGAGTCGAACGGCTAAGTCAATAACTTCACCTATACTGTTATTCCGATAGTCAAACCAGATATTCTGAGAGTCAGTCCGCTGTACACTATTGGCAATGGACACTTTTGTGCACGGTTTTAATTTTAAAGTGCAGAGTCAATCATTTGTAGATCGTTACATATTGGTATAATGTCAAAAGTTTTACCGAAAACCTTACCCTCCGAGAAACAGGTAACCCGATGTATGTAGAATATTACGTCGCATTCAGAGCAACAAGTTTGTATACGTTGCAGTGAAGGGCTCCGTAATTTCATGTTTGAATGACAAGATCGAGAGGAGAACCGATCCTGGACGTCACCACATTCTTTGTGAAATCGCGCGTATAACACAATAGTTGCACCTATCCTGTGGTTCGGAGAGCCCAACCATGTAGTCCGGGAGTAAATCCTTCGATCAGTGTGGGGAATAGACACCATAATTCACGTTTTGAGAATTAAAATAGAGCGCCACTCCGTGTGAGAACGTTACCAATTGCTATAAAGCCGAACGTTTTCCAGGAAGCCTTACCAAACGAGAAGCTAACCCCCGTATCGAGAATATAACATCGTGTTTAGAGATGAGCATTAAAGTACATTTTAGTGATGCCACCTTAAAGTCATGTAAGAATCAGAAGATCGATGGTTACCGTTCGAGAGCGTTACCACCCTCATCGAGAGCCGAACGGATTAGCCAATAGGTCCACCTATGCTGTGATTCTGAGAGTCAAAGCAGTTACTCCGAGAGTGAATCCGCTGTTCAGTATTATCAATAGACACCTTCAATCATGGTATGAATATTAAAGTAGAAGGTCAATTCTTCGGAGGACATTTCCAGTTTGTACAGTGTGATTCTTTTTACCGAATACGTTACCTTCCTAGAACATATCGCGCAGTATCGAGTATCATGCTTGGTGCACACGGAAACAAATTAGTAGACCTTTTATCAGACGCACAGTCTTCTTCATATGTGAATAGGAAAATCGACAGTTCAACCGATCAAGAGCGGTCACACCTTGTTTAAGTATCGAACGGCTAAATTTACGAGCTTCGCCTATCTTGCTATTCCGATAGTCAAATCAGGTATTCCGGGAGTAATTCCGCTATACAATATTCTCAATGGACACCATAATTCACGGTTTGAATGTTAATGGAGAGAGTCTAACCCTTGATGAACCTTACCTATTCGTATAATGTCAAAAGTCTTACCGCATGCATTACCCTCCGAGAACCTAGGACTGTGTATCGAGAGTATAACTTCGTGTTCAGAGATGCAAAATTAGTATGCATTTTAGTGACATGCAACATAATTTATGTACCAATTAGATGATCTAGCGACAAACTGTTCGAGAATGTTACCTCCTTCTTTGAGAGTGAAACGGCTGATTGAATAGCTTCACCTATACTTGTGATTCTGAGAGCCCGCTGAACGGTATTGTCAATAAACTCCTTAATTGACGGTATCAGTATTAAATATAGATCGTCAAACCGTTTGAGAATGTTACCAATTGCTATAGAGTCAAAAGTTTCACCGAAGACCTTACCCTCCGAAGAAATAGCCTGCCGTATCGAGAGTATAGCGTCCTGTTCAGAGAAAGAAATTAGTATTTGCTTCAGTGAGGGGCACCATAACTTCATGTAGGAATCTGAATATTCATAGCCACGCCGCTCAAGAACGTTGCCACCTCCTGTGTGAGACGAAGGGCTAAGTCAATAGCTTGAACTATCCTGTGATTTGAAGAGGCAAACCAAGTAATCCGAGAGTAAATCCACTGAAGATCTTTGGAAATAGACACCATATTCCACGGGTTGAATATTAAAATGGAGTCTCAACTCGTTTGAGAACGTTACCAGTTGCTATAAAGTCAAACTTTTACAGACTGCCTTACCGTCTGGGAAGATATCCCGCCGTATCGAGAGTATAAATGCGTGTTCGGAGAAACACATTATTATACATTTTAGTGTCGGCACCTTAAATTCGTTTATGAATTATATGACCGATGGTCGACCGGCTCGAGATCGTTGCCACCATTTGTGGGAGGCCAACGGCTAAGTCAATAACTGCACCTATTCTGTGATTCCGAGAGTCAAACAGGTATTCCGGAAGTAAATGCGATGAGCAGTATTAGCATTGGAGACCGTAATTATCGGTATCAATATTAACGTATGGAGTCTACCCGTTTCAGATCGTTGCCTATTCGTATTGAGTAACACGTTTATCCAAAGCCTTACCTACGACGAATCTAACCCGTTGTGTCGAGAAAATAACATCGTATTCGGTGGAAAAAATTAATATAGATTTTAGCAACGGGCACCTCAATTTCACGAATGCATTCGAATGTCAATTCTCAAAGCGCTCGAGAAGGTTACCACCTTCTTTGAGAATCGAATGGATATACAAATAGCTACACCTATCCCATTATACCGAGCGTCTAACGAGAAGATATTCCGGGAGTAAATGCGCTGCTCAGCATTGGCAATAGATACTATAATTCGAGATGTGAATAATAAATTAGCGCTTCACACCGTGTGCGAACGATACTAATTGCTGTGACGTCAAACGTTTTGCACAATGCCTTACCGTCCAAGAAGCTACCCGCCGTATCGAGGGTATAGCTACCTCTTCAGGGAAACACATTAGAATACACTTTAACGACGGTGCCTTATATTCATGTATGAATTATAATATCGATAGTCAAACCGATCGAGATCGTTACCACCGTCGGTGACAGACGAAGGATTTAGTCATTAGCTTCATCTATCCTGTGATTGCAAGACTCACACCATGTATTCCGGGAGTAAACGCGCTGTATAATATTGGCAATAGGCCCCTCAATTGGCGGTTTGAATATTAAAGCAGCCCGTTAAGCTGTTGCAGAACATTACCGATTCCGGTGGGGTTAAACTTATTACAGAATGGCTACCCCCCGAAAATCTGACCCGCCCTATCGAGATTATAGCACCGTATTCAGTGAATGAAATTTGCATTGAATTCTGTGTCGAGAGCTTTATCTTCATGTATGAATTACAAGATCGAGAGTAAATCCGTTTGAGAGCACTACTACCGCCTTTGAGATTCAATCAGCTAAGTCAATAGCGTCAACCGTCTTGAAATTCCGCGAGACAAACCAGGTATTCCGAAAGTAAATCCGCTGAACATTATTGGTTATGGTATTGTCAATGTACATAGTCAAGCCGATGTAGAAGGTCACGTATTGGTAGATAGTCAAACTTTATACCGCGGACCTTACTTTCGCGAACCTATCCCGCTGTATCGAGGATACAACAACGTGTTCAGAGGTACACGCTAGTATATATTTTAGTGACGCCGACTACAATTCCATGCGTGAATTAGAAGATCGATGGTCAGATATTTCGAGACCGTTACCACTTCTGTGAGAGTCGAACGGCTAAGCCAGTCGCTTCATCTGTCCTTTCAATAGGAGAGTTAAACCAGGTACTTCGAATGTAAATGCGCTAAACAGTATTGGCGATAGACAACAAAAACCACGGTTTCAATATTAAAATAGAGCGTCACTCCATTTGAGAAGGTTACAAATTGCTATAACTTCAAACGTTTTACCGAAGACCCAACCGCCCGCGAACCTCAACGGCTTCAGCGAGAGTATAAGTTTCGTACTCAGAGAACGAAACAAGTATTCATTTCAGCAACGGGCACCTTAACTTCATGTATGAGTCAGAAGGTCGAGGGTCAAACCATTCCGGAATGAGACGACCTACCTTGAGGGACAAATGGCTGGGACAATAGCTTCACCTATCCTGTGGTTCCGAGAGTCACACTAGGTATATCAGGAGTCAATTTGCTGTACACTATTGGCAATGGACACCTTAATATACGATATGAATATTAAAGTGCAAGGTCAATCCGTCGAAGAACATAACGAATTCGTATATAGTCATTCTTTTTACCGAATACGTTACATTCCTAGAACCCATCCCGCTGCAGGGAGTGTCATGCTAATTGCTCACTGAAACATATGGGTAGACGTTACAGCGGAAGCACACCTTATTTTTATATATGAATTAGAAGATCGTGTGTCAAACCGTTCGGTACCGTTACTACCATCTTTGAGAGTCGAGCGGCTGAGTTAATTACTTCACATATCCTATGACTCCGAGAGTCAAACCCGATATTCCGGGAGTTAATGCCCTGTGAACTATTGGCAATATACAGATCCACAGTTTGAATATTAAAGTGGAGGGTCACACACTTTAGAGCGTTGAAAATTGGTATATAGTCAAACGCTTTAACGAAGGCCTTACGTTCTGCGAGACTCGCCCTTTTCGTCGAGAGAATAACTTCGAGTTCAGAGAAAGAAATTAGTATTTGTTTCAGTGACGGGCACCTTCACTTCATGCATAAATTAGAAGATCAAGGGTCAAACCGTTCTAGACCGTTACAAACATATTGTTGTCAGTTTTTCGGAGGCTAAGACATTCTGTCAGACATTTAACCCCACACGAATAGTTTATGCTCTACACAGCCATGACGGCCTGGTTTAATATTCAAACCGTGAATTGAGGTGTCTATCGTCAACACTGTACAGCGCACTTACTACCGGAATATCTGATTTGACTTTCAGAATCACAGGATATGTGAAGCTATTTTCTTAACTGTTCGTTTCTTACTGAAGTTGGTAATGTTCCCAGACGGTTTAACAATCGATTATCGCATTCATTCATTAAATGTGGTATTGCTCTCGAACTGTTTGACACTCAATCTTTATAATTGATACATGAAATTAATGTGACTGCTACTAAAATGCTTACGAATTTGCTTCTCTGAACACGAAGTTATACTCTAGATGCTGCTGGTTGCTTCTAGAAGGTAAGGCTTTCTGTGAAGAGATTGACAGTATACAAATACGTATCGCTCTACGAAGGTTTGAATCTGTATCATAATATTTATACCGAACAATAGGGTGTATAATGCCAATACTGTACAGCGCGTCTACTCCGAGAATACCTGGCTCGACTTTCATGATCACAGGATTTGTGAAACTACTGACTTATCCGTTCGAATCCTAAAGAAGGCGGTAAAATTCTCATACGGTTTAACCCTCGATCTTCTAATTCATACATGAATACATGGTGCCCGTGAATAAATTGTATAATACTTTGTTCCTCTGTACACAAAGTTCTACTCTCGATATAGCGGGTCACGTTCGCCGAAGGTAGGCCCTTCGGTATAATGTTTGACTCTATACCAATTGGCAACGTATTACAAAGATTTCACTGTGCGCTTTAATATTCATATCGTGAATTTAGGTATCTATTGCCACTACTTCTCAGCGGATTACTCCCGGAATATAAATCTCTATTCTGGGAACCGCAGCAAAAGGTGAAGGTATTAACTCAACAGTTCGAATCTCAAAGAGGGTGGTAACGTTCTCGAAAGGTTTGACATTCCATATTCTAATTCATACATGAAATTAACGAGACCGCCAGTGAAATGTTTACTAATTTGATTCTCAGAACATGAAGTTATACACGCTATACAGCGGGTTAGGTTCTGGGTGGGTAAAGTCTTCGCTAAGATGTGTGCCTTTAAACCAATAGGTAACGATCTCATGCGGGTTCACGCTCTACCTTAACATTCAAATCATCAATCAAGGTGTCTAATGTCAATATTACACAGCGGAATTACTCCCGGAATACCTGGTTTGACTCTCGGAAGCACAGGATAGATGAAGTTATTACCTAAAACGGTCGACTCTCAAAGGGGGTGGTAATGATCTCGAATGGTTTGAACATCGATATTCCAATTCATACATGAATTTATTGACCCGTCAGTAAAGTGTATACTAATGTGTTTCCCTTAACATGAGGCTGTAGTCTCGATACGGCGATTTAGCATCTCGGGCGGTAAGGTCTCCGGTAAAGGGGTTGACTTTATAACTGTAGGTGACTTTCCAAACGGTTTCACGATCTACTTTAGCATTCAATTCGAGATTTAAGATGTCCTTTGCGTACAGTTTACAGCGGATTGACTACCGGAATATCTGGTTTAACTATCGGTGTAACAGGAGAGGTGGAGCTATTGATACTACGTTCGTCACTCAAAGAACTTGGGATCGTTCTACAAATGTTTGACTGTCGATTTTTCTATTCATACATGAAAATAAGTAGTTCGCCTGCTAAAATCTCTACTAATTTGTATCTCTGAACAGGAAGCAATATTCTCGGCACTGCGACTTCCGATCTCAGAATGTAAGGTCTTCGGTGAAACGTTTGAATTCAACCAATTGGTAACTTTCTCAAACTGCCCGACGTTCTATTTTAATGTTCAATTAATCATGGTGTCCACTGCTAATAGAGTGGAGCGCACTTACTCACGGAGTATCTGGGCTGACTCTCGGAATCACAGGATAGGATAAGCTGTTGACTTAGCTGTTCAACTCTCGAAGAAAATGCCTACGTACTCACGACGGTTTGACCCTAGATCTTCCTATTGGTATACAAAAATAAGGTGCCCGTCTGCTAAAATCTCTACTAATTTGTTTCCGTGGGCACTTGGCAAGACAATCGGTCCAGAGGGTCAGGTTCCAGGAAGGTAAGGTGTTAGTTAAAAGAATTGCGTTGTACCAGTTCGTACTGTTCTCCGACGGTTTGACTCTCAACTATAACATTCATGCCGTGAGTTAATGAGTCTATTGCCAATACTGTTCAGTTGATTTTATCCCGGAATACTCGGTTTGACTCTCGGTATCACTGGATAGGTGAGGCTATTGACTTGACCGTGCGACTCTCACAGGTGTTGATATCGTTTCCAAACATATTGCCCCGTGATAATCTTATTTATACATTCATTTATGGTGCCCATCAGTGAAAGTTACAATAATGAGTTTCTCTGACCTCGAAGTTGTACTTTCGATACAGAGGAATTTGTTCTCGGAAGGTAAGGCCTTCCGAAGAAAGTTGCACACTATACCAATAGGTAACGTTCTCGACAGATTTCACGCTCAACTTTAATGTTAAGACTGTAAATTAACGTGCATACTGTTAATACTGCATTGTGGATTGACTCCCGCAAGACCTAGTTTGGCCCTCGCATTCGCAGAGTGGCTGAAGCCATTCACTCATCTGTGTGAATATGAATATAGGTGATAACGTTCTCGAACCGGTAAGTCTCGATCTTATTGTTGATACATGAAATTAAGGTGTCCGTTAGCTAAAATGACTACTAATTTGCTTCTGTGAACACTAAGCAAAATACTCCATGCAGCATGTTAGTTTCACGGAAGGAAAGTTATTCGGAAAAAAGAATGACTTTATACCAATTGGTAATGTTCTCCGGCAGGTTGACTCTCAACTTTAATATTTACACCGTGAACGAAGAAGTATATTGTCAACACATTTGAGCGGGTTTACTCTAGTACTACATGATATGATGGCAACGTCCTCGAGCGGTTTGACCGTTGATTTTCAAACTCATGCTTGAAGTTGAGGTGCACGTCACTGGAATGGATACCAATTTCCTTTTCTGAACACGAACTTATTCTGTCGATGGAGCCGGCGAGGTTCGCTCAAGGTAAGGTCGACTGTTAATCGCATGACTGTATTGCAATTTGTAACGCTCACACACGATTTGACGATCTACATTAATATTCAAACCGAGAATTAATGTGTCTAATCTCAACACTGTTCAGCTGATTAACAACCGGAATGGATGGTTTGACTTTCGCAATCACAGGGTAGATGAAGCTACTGACATAGCCGTTCGACTTTCAAGGATGGTGGTAACGTCCGCGAACGGTTTGTCCCTCGATCTTCTCAATCATACATGGAATAAAGGTGCACGACACAAAGATGTATAATGATTTGTCTCTCTGAACACGATGTTATACTCTGGATACAGCGGGTTATTTTTTCAGAGGGGAAAGACTTCGGTAAAGCGGTTAACTTTACAGCAATTGATTACGTTGTCAAACGAATTGACGCTCCGCTTTAGCATTCATGCGGTGAACTAAGGCGTCTATTACCGACACTGTTCAGCGGATTTACTCCAGCAATACCTATCCTGACCCTCGGAACCAAATGATAGTTGTAGCGACAGACAAAGCCGCTCGAATCTCTTAGAATGTGGTAACGTTCTCGAAAGGATTGACCTTCGATATTCCAATTGATACGTGAAATTATAGTATCCGTCAGTGATGCGTATGCTAGTTTGTTTCTCTGAACACGAGTTATTGCTCTCGATACAGCGGGTTAGGATCTCGGAAGGAACGGTATCCTGTAAAACGTTTGACATTATACCATTTGGCATTGATCTAAAACGGTTTTATTCCCTGCATTTATATTCAAGCTGTGAATTGATGTGTCTATTGCCAATTCTGTGCAGCGCATATACTCCCGTAATATCGGGATTAACTTCGGAATCAGAGGATAGGCGAAGCTATTCACTTAGCCCTTCGTCTTTCACTGAAGTTGGTAACGTCCTCGATCATCTTGACCCTGAACCTTTTAATTCATACATGAATTTGAGGTGACATCCCTAAGTTGTATACTAATGTGTTTTCCTATAAACACAGTTATACTCTCGATACAGCCGGTTAGCTTCTCGAACGTCAAGGCATTCTGTAGAAAATATGACTTTATATGATCAGGTAATGTTCTCCGATGGCTTGCCTCCCAACCTCAATATTCAAACCGCGAAGTAAGGTGTCTATAGGCAATAGTGTTCATGTAATTTACACCCGGAATACCTGGTTTGACTCTCGTAATCACAGGTTAGGTTAAGCTATTGACTTATCGGTTCCATTTCCAAAGAAAGTTGTGATGTTCCCGAACGGTTTGACACTCCATCTTTTACGTCATACATGAAATTAAGGTGCTGCCAACAAAATATACTGTGCTTTGTATCTCTTATCACGAAGACATACTTTCGATGCAGAAGGTTATGTTCTTGGAGGGTAAGCACTTCGGTAAAACATTTAGCTTTATACCAGTTTATAATGTTCTCGTACGGTTTGACGCCCTACTTTAAGATTCAAACCGTGAATTATAGTGTCAATTGCCAATAGCCTACAGCGGACATACTCTGGGATGACGTGGTATGACCCTCGAAATCACAGGATACATGGAGTTATTGACATATCCGTTCGAGTCTCACAGTAGGTGGTAATGTCCTCGAAAGGTTTGACAGTCGATCTTCTTATTAATGGTGAAATTAAGGTTCCCGTCAGAAAAATGTTTACTAATATCTTCCTCTGAACACGAAGTTATACTGCCAGTACGGCGTGATGGGGTTTACGAAGGTTGGGCTTTCGGTATAAAATGTTTGACTCTTTCCCAATAGGTAAGGTTCTATAACAGTTTGACTGTCTGACTTTATGTTCAAACCGTGAACGATGGCGTCTATCGCCACTATTGGTCAGCGCATTTACTCCAGCATTACGTGGGTTGACTGTCGGAAGCTCAGGATGGGTGGAGCTATTGACATATCGGTTCGAATCTCAACGAGGTTGGTGACGTTCTCGAACGGTTTGGCAATCGATTTTCTAATCCATACATGAGCTTAAGGTGCACCCCACTCAAATGAATACTAATTTCTTTCTGCGAATACGAACTTATACTCTCGATGAAGCCGGTGATGTTCGCGGAATGTACGGCGTTCGGTTATACGTTTGACTTTATACGAATTGGTAACGCTCTCAAGCGGCTTGCTATGCCCACGAAACAGCGGGTTTTGTTGTCGAATGGAAAAGTATGCGATGTAGAGCATCACATTATACCATTTTTTAACGCACTCCGGCGATTTGACTTTGCACTATAGTAATCGTACCGTGCGTTGCGGTGTCTATTGCCTATACTTTACAGCGCATTTACCCCAGGTGTACCTTATTTGCCTCTCAGAATCACAGAACAGCTGCAGCTGTTTACTTAGATGTGCGAATCACAAATGACGTGATAGGATTCTCGAATATTTTGGCACTGGACTGTCTAACTCATACATGAAATTAAGGAGCGCGTCACTAAAATGGATACTAATGTGTTTCGCAGAACACAAAGTTATATCCACGATACCCATGTTCTCCGAAGGTCATATATCCGGTAAGGATTATGTCTATGATATTCTTACCGTGAAAAAGGTGTCTACCGCTAATACTGTTCAGCGCATGTACTCCTGATTGATCTGGTGTTTCTCTCGGAATCACAGGGTAGGTAAAACTATCTTCTTAAATGTGCGATTATAAAAGAAGTTTGTAACATTCTGGAACGCATCGCCTTTCGATCGTCTCATCCATAAATGAAAATAAGGTGCTTGTCACTACAATGTATACTTATTGGTTTCCGTTTATACTAACCAACACACTCGCTGCAGCATGTTAGGTTTTCAGTAGGTATGGTAATTGATAAAATGCTTCACTTTATTCCAACTGGTAACGTTCTCAAACGGTTTCACGCTCTACTTTAATATTCAAGCTTTGTATTAATTTTTCTGTTTCCAATACCGTTCAGCGGATTTACTCTAGGGCTACCAGTTTTGATTCGCGGGATCACAGGAGAGGTGAAGCTATTGTCATAGCTGATCGGCACAGAAAGACGGTGGTAACGGTATCGAATGATTTTACCATCGACCTTCTAATTCATACATGAAATAATGGTGCCCGTTACTAAAAGGCGTGCCAATTCGTTCTTCTGAACAGAATTTTATACTCTGGATACAGCGGGGTAGGCCTTCCGTGGGTTAGGTATACGGTATGGAGTACGACTTTATACTAATTGGTAACCATCTTAGATGGATGGACGCTCTAATTTATAATACAAACCGTGAATTATGGTGTCTATTGCCAATACTGCTCACAGTGCTTACACACAGAAATCCTGGTTTGGCAATGAGTATCACAGGATAGGTGACGCAATTGTCTTAACCGTTCAACTCTCATGGAAGACGGTGACGATCTCGAACAGCTAAACCCTCCATCTTCCTATGGATACATGCAGTTAATGTGTCCGTCTGCTAATGTGCCTACTAATTAGTTTCATTGATCACTAAGCAAGACACTTGCTGCCGTGGGTTAGCTTCTCGGAGGGTAAGGTATCCGGTAAGACGGTTGACCGTATACCAGTGTGTTATGTTCAACGGTGGTTCGAATCTCCATGTTACTATTAAACCCTGAACTATGGTGTCTGTTGCCATTACTCTACTGCAAATTTACACGCAGACTACCAGTATTCAGCTGCAGAATCACAGGATAGGTGAAACTATTGACTTAGCCGTACTCATCTCAAAGTCGGTGGTAGCGTTCTTGACCGTTTTGACTCTCGATGTTGATATTAATACACAAACATGTTGTGCCTATCCACTAAAATGTCTACTAATTTGTTTCTGCCAATATTAAGCAGGACACCCGCTACAGGAGTATTTATTCTCGGAAGATAAGGTAATCAAAAAAGGAATATCTTTATTCGAATTGGTAATGTTCTCCAACAGTTTGACTACTAACATTGACATTAATACCGCGAAATAAGGTGCCAATTCCCTATACCCACTAGCGAATTTACAATGGTATTACCTGATTTGACTCTCGGAGTCACAGGATAGGTGATGCTTTGACCTAGTCGTCCGTCTCTCGAAGAGGGTGGTAAAGTTGTCGAACGGTTTGATAATCGATATTCTAATTCATACATGAAATTAAGCTGCACGTCAATAAATTGTATACTAATGCGGTTTCCTACACACGTAGCTATGCTCTCGATACGGCCGGTTAGCATCTCGAAAGGTAAGGCATTCTGTAAAAAGTATGACATTATAAGATTAGGTAACATTCTTCGATGGCTTGCCTCACAACTTTATTATTCAAACCGTGAATTAAGGTGTCCATAGTCAATAGTGTTCAAGCAATTTTCATCCGGAATACCTGGTTTGACTCTTGAGATCACACAATAGGTAAGCCTACTGACTCAGCCAATCGATTCTCAAAGAAGGTGATAACGTTCCTCAACGGTTTGACACTCGAACTTCTAAGTCATACACGAAATTATGGTGCATGTCACTAAAATGTATGATATTGTAATTCTCTACCCATAATGTCATACTCTCGATACTGTGGGTTATCTTCTCGAAATGTATGACCTTCAGTATACGATTAGTCTGTATACGGATAGGTAATATCCCATAACGATTTGACGGTTTGCCTTAATATTCATACCTTGAACTATGGTGTCTATTGCCAACACTGTATGTGGCATTTAGTGCCGGAGTACCTCGTTTGACACTCGGAATCATAGGATATGTGATGCTATTTACTTATCTATTCTATTCACAAAGAAGATGGTAACGATATCGAACGGTTAGACTCTCGATCTTATACTACATACATGAAAGTCAAGTGCCCGCCACTAAAATGTATACTTATTTGCTTCTCTGGACATGGAGATATAGTCTCGATACAGAGAGATAACTTCGCGGATAGTAAGGTCTTCGGAAAATGCTTGACTATATTGCAATAGGGAACGTTCTACATCGGTTTGACTCCGGTCTTCAATATTTATACCTCGAAATTGCGTGTTTAATGCCAATACTGTACAGTCGGTATAGACGTCGACTACCTGGTTTGACTCTCGTAATCACAGAATAGGTGAAGCTGCTGACTTAGCCCTTCGGGTGTCAAAAAAGGTGGCAAAGTTCTCGAACGTTTTAACCATGGAGTTTCTAATTCCTACACGAAATTAAGCTGCGCGAGACTAAAGTGTATAGTAGCTTGCTTCTCTGAACGCGGAGATATATTTTCAATACAGGGGGTTAGCTTCACGGCCGGTAAGGATTTCGCTAAAATGTTTGACCATATACCAATACGTATCGTTCGACAACGGTTTGCCTCTGCACATTAATATTTATACCGTGAAGTAGGGTGTCTAGTGCCAATAATGAAAAGCAGATTTACTCCCGGAATACTTGGTTTGACTCTCGGAACCACAGTATAACTGCAGCTATTGACATATACGTTCGATCCCCAAAGCTGGTGATAACGTTCCGGAAAAATTTGACCCTCGATCTTTACAGTTCATACCTGAAACTAAGGTGCTCGTGGCTAAAATGCCCACTAAATCGCTTCTCCGAACAGGAAGTTATACACTCGATACAGCGGGTTAGCTTCGCGAAGGTAAGGCCTTCTTTGAAAAGTTTGACTCAACAGCAATACGTTACGTTCTACAACGGTTTGCATTTGTTCTTCTATATTTATACCATGAAAAAGGGTGTATTAGACAAATAATGTACAGTGTATCTACTTCCGGAATAGATGGTTTGTCTCTCGGAATTACAGTAGCGTTGAAGCTGTAAACTTAGCCTTTCGATTCTTAAAGAAGGTGGCAACGTCCTCGAACTGATTGTCGCTCGATCTAATTCATGCATGAAATTAAGGCGCACGTCAGTGAAATGTATACTAGTTTGCTTCTGTGTGTATGAAGTGATACTCCCGATACAGCGGGTTAGCTTCACGGAAGGTAAGACCTTCCAGTCGAAGTTTGACTCTATACCAATAGGTATCGAGCTTCTACGGTTTGTCTGTGTACTTCAATATTTACACCGTGAAATAAGGTGCATAATGCACATACTGTGCAGCAGATTTTCTCGCGGATTACCTGATTTTACTCTCGGAATCACATTGCTGATGAAGCTATTGACTTAACCGTGCGACTCTCGAAGGAGGTGGCAACGTTCCCAATACTTTTATGACTCGAACTTCTTATTCATTAAAATCGATACTAATTTGTGTCTCTGAACGAGAAGTTGAACTTTCGATACAGCGGGTTATGTTCTCGGAAGGTAAGGACTTCCGTAAAAAGAATGATAATGATCCCCGACAATATGACTCTCTACTTTAAAGTTTGTAGCGTGAACTATGGTGTCAATTGTCTATATATTTCAGCAGATTTACGTAATGACTTGTTTGATTCTCAGAATCACAGGATAGCTGAAGGTATTGCCTTAGCTTCGCGACTCTAGAAGAAAGTTGCAACGATCGCCGTCGGTTTCACACTTCTCTTCCTATTCATACATGAAGCTAAAGTGCCCGTCCCTAAAATGTATAATAATTTACTTCTCTGGACATGTAGTTATACTCTCGATGTAGCGTGATATGTTCTCAGGAGGTAAGGCCTACTGTAAAAATCTAGAATGTATACGAATGGGTATAGTACTACAACGGCTTGATGCCTTGTTTTAATATTGGGATAGTGAATGTGGAACGGCAGATCGAGCAACACTACTGTATGGTCTTCGTTATGATTTTCAAACCTTGACTTTGAAAAGACCGAGTTTTTCCCAGGATCCATTCATTTTTATATACTGTAATATGCTGTTATGGTGATTTATATATATTTTTTTTTTTAATTTTCAATTCTCACTTCTCAAAGATTATATTCCTTAGTGAATGTGCCTTTGGAATTAGTTCAATGCACGCATATGACATTCTTTGTTAAACTTATTGTTGTTTTATATGATTGCCTGTATGCACACCTACGCTGCCGGAGAGACACGACGGGAATCGTCTTGTTGCTGCGTTGGGTACATCGGAACGACATTGCTCTACGATTTTCGTCCATTTCTTTATCCTTCATATTGTACCGTATGCATTTTTTCCCATACATACATTTATTTATGCATACTGTAATTTACTGTTATGATAGTTTCGATTTTTTCCAAATTCTCAATTCCAAGCGTAAAAAGTTGTATTTCTAAGCAAACTTGTCTTCTGAAGTACCTGAGTGTACGTTTATGACAATAGTATGTTGAACTTATTGTTATTTTACGTTTGTTTTTATGCGTACATACGCATCCGGAGTGACACGACTGTTGTGGTCTTGTAATTGCGTCCGGTAGATCGGTTCCACACTGTTGTATGGTCTTTGTTAATATTTTTATCCTTAATGTTGCTCCGTATAATTTCTTCCATAGTCATCTATTAAATTCCATATGCTGTAATTTAATATTATGGTATGTTCGATTTCTCAAAATTATAAATTTGTGTTTAGAGATTTGTAATTCATAGTAAACGTATCTTTTGGAATTGCTTGAGAGTACGTTGATGACAATATTATGTAGACTCATAGTTATTATAAACGATTGTCTGCATATGTATCTACACTTACGGTGCGACACGACTGGCGTAGAGTTGTAGCTACACACCGCAGATCTGAGGGACAATACTCTATTGATAATTTCATTGACCTTAATGACGTACCGTAATAATTCTTTCCCAGCTTTCTATATATTTCTCTATTCTGTAATTTACTGGTATGAAAATTGTCTTTGAGTTAGATGAGTTTACGTTTATGACAACATTTTGTTCAACATATTGAAATTTTATGTGATTGTCTGTATTCGACCTTAAGCTTCCGGATCGACACGACTGGAGTGATCTTGCAGTTGTGTAGGGCAAATCGTAGCCGCTTATTAGATGGTATTCTTTAATACCTTTAACCATAATATTGTATCTTACACATTCTTCCGCAGGTGTCTATTTATTTCTGCATACTGCCATTTACTGTTATGATATTTTCGAATTCCATCAAAGTTTCCAATTTTTAACTTCAGAAATTGTATTACATAGTAAAAATGTCTTTCGAATTAGTCGATTGCACCTTTATGACAATGTTTAGATAAACGTCTTGTTATTTTATATGATTGTCTGTGTACGTACCGGCGCATCCGGAGCGACACTACTGGTGTGGCCTTGTAGTTGCGTTCGGTGTATGGGAAAGGCACCACTGGATGTGCCTCGTTTATCTCGTTTACCTTGATTTTGTACCGTATGCATATTCCCCATGTTTGCCATTCATTAGTACAAACTGTAATATTCTGTGATGACTTTTAGGATTTTTTTTTCCTCAAAATTTTCGATTTTTAATTTTAAAAATTGTAAATTTTATTGAATGTGGGATTTGAAATAGTTGAGCGTACGATTACATCAATACTTGTTAAGCTTGTCGTTATTTTATATGATGTTCTATATACGAACCTACGCTGCCGGAGCGACACTACTGCCGAGGGCACGTAGTTGAGAACGACAGATCGAGGTGGCACTGCAGTATGATCTTCGTTAATTTCTTTAACCATAATACTCTACCGTATGCATTCTGTGGCAGCTTTGTATATATTTCGACATACTGTATCTTACTCATAGGATATTTCCGACATTCCTCGTAATATCTAATTTCTAATTTCCAAACCAGTGTTTTCTAGAAAATGTACGGTGTGAATAAGTTGAGTTGTGATTTAATATAATTGTCTGTATTCGTACCAACGCTTCCCGAGCGACACGACAGGAGTGGTCTTGTAGTAGCATTTGGTTGATCGGTGCGGCACTATGGATGGTCCATGTTAATTTCTTTAACCCTCATTTTGTACCGTATACAATTTTTCCCAGTTTCCCATGCATTCATACATACTGTAATTTAATATTATGATATTTTAGATTTTTTTTTTATTTTCAATTTTTGATCCAATAAAACGTATTGCGCAATAATGGTGTCATTGGCATTAGCGGAGTGTACGCTTATGACAATATTATGTTAAATTATTTCCTATTTCATATAATTGACTGTAAGTGTACCTACGCTGCCGCATGGACACGACTGGAGTGTTATTGTAGTTGCGTATGGAAGATCGGAGCGAAAATATTCTATGATCATTGTTAATTTCATTAACCACAATATTGTGCTGTAACAATTTTTTCTCAGTTTTCTATTTATTTCTACGTACTGTAACTTACAGTTATGATATTTCCGATTTTTTCATAATTTCCTGGTTCAAATTCCAAAAACTCTACTTACAAGGAATCGTGTCTGTTGAATTAGTGGAGTGTACGTTTATGACAATATTTTGTATACTTATCGTTATAATATATGATTGAATGTAGTGTTCCTACGCGGCCGGAGCGACACGAGTGGCGTGGACCTGTCGTTCCCTACGGCAGTTGGGTTCGGCAGTACTGGATGGCATTTTTAATTTCTTTAACCTTGTTTTTGTACCGTATGCATTCTTTCTCATTTATCCAGTTATTTATGCAAAGTGTAATGTACTGATATGATATTTTCTATCTTTTCAAATTACAATTTTCAGTACAAAAAATTGTATTTCTTATAAGAATTGACTTTGCAATTAGTTGGATGTACTTTTATGACAATATTATGTTAAATTCTTTGCTATTTTATATGATAATCTGTATATGTAACAACGCTGTCAGATCGATACGGCTGGAGTGGCCTTGCAGTTGCATTCGTTAGATCTGAGCGACACTACTGTATGATATTCGTTAATTTCTTTAACCCTGGTGTTGTACTTTATGCAGTCGTTCGCAGTTCTGTATTTATTTATGCATACTGTAATTAAGAGTTATGATATTTTCGATACTATTCTAAATTTGAAAATTTGTATTCATTAGATACAGTGTCTGTCTAATTAGTTGGTTGTACGTTTAAGACATTGTTTTGTCAAAGTTACTGTTATTCTGTACGATTGTCAGTATAGGTACCTACACTTGCGGAACGACACGGCTGGTTTTATCTAGTAGTAGCTTACGCTATAACGAGCGACACTGCTGCATGATCTTCGTTAACTTGTTTAACCATGATATTGTACCGAATGCATTCTACTGCTATTTTCTATTTATCTACTGTTATGATATTTCCGAATTTCATCAAATCATCCAATTTTTACTTTCAGAAATTGTATTTCTTCGGGAAAGTGTCCTTGAAATTAGTTGAATGTATATTTATTACTGTATTATGTTATGTTCTTCGCCAATTTATATGATTGCATCTATACGTGCCAAAGCTTCCGGAGAGACACGACTGTAGTGTCTCGTATTCGCTTTCGGAGAACGGAGAGTTGCAACTGGACGGTCTTCTTCAATTTCTTTCACACTGATTTTGTACCGTATGTATTTTTCCCAGTTTTCCATTTATTTATGCATACTGTAATTTACCGATGTGATATTTTCGACTTCTCACAAAATTTTCAAGTTTTTGTTTAAATAATGGTATATCTTAGTAAAGGTGTCTTTGTAATTGGTTGAGTGTACGTTTATGTCATTTATTTATAACTTACTGCATTTTATATGATTGCCTATATAACGTAACCTACTCTTCGGGAGCGACACGAACAGAGTGATCTTATCGATGGGTACGGCAGATCGGAGCGACACTACTGTCTGGTGTTCGTTAATTCCTTTAACCTTGATTTTGTACAGTATGCATTCTTTCGCAGTTTTCTGTTTATTTCAGCACACTGCAATATACTGTTATGATATCTTCGATTCTCTTAAAACATTCCATTATTTAATTTGACAGAATGTATCTTATACGAAACGTGCCTTGTAATTAATTGAGTATACGGAAATGAGACTATTTTGTTAAACTTAATGCTACTTTATACGATTGTCACTTTGTGTACCTATGCCTGTGAAGGGAGACGGCAGTAGTACTCTTGTAGTTGCGTATGGTAGATCTGTGAGTCACTACTGGATTGTCTTTGCTTATTTCATTATCCTTCATATTGTGCCGCATGCATTCTTTCCCAGTCATCAATTTGTTTATTCGTACTGTAATTTACTGTTATGACATTTTCGATATTCTTCATATTTTCCAATTTTAATATCAGAAATTGAATTTTCTATAAAATGTGACTTTGGAATTAGTTGAATGCACGTACGTATATGTATTTTGTTGAATTTGTTGTTGTATATATTGGTGTCACGGGGAAATACGTGGCAAGTATTAAAATAAAATATAAACGGACGGCTCTTAAACCTTGGTGAAGAGACCCTTTCCAGAGAATCTAGGTTTCTTAATTAATACCTATTCCCTAAAATAAGTGTATATCAGACATTGAACAATTTTAAATATTTAATCTATGTTTTCAGGATAGGTATACGAATGTTGAAACGTTCCGTTTGAGGTATCACGTAGAACTGCTTTACTCGTTTGTGCTCTGTTTTTATAGTATAATTTTCTGGTTGAGTAAGAGGGTTTCTGGTGATATCTTGGCTGGTTTTGGCTGATTTTGCTATGGTTGCCGTCTGGGAGATGCGTCTGGTGATTCGTTGGCTGGATTTTGGCTGGTGTTACACTGCTATAAACGTCCACTCAACCAAATCAAATGGCACTCTGAGTAAGATATTCTATATACTAAATTCTGTATACTAAAAATAGAATACGTGGTAGAAATCGATAGTACCATAACCGCATATTACGGTATGTAGAAATAAATATAATACTGCGACAGAATGTACATGGTACAAAAACCTAGGTGGAGGAATTAGCCGAAACTGTACAGCAGTGATTCTGCGAAACACCGAACGCAACTATATGACCACTTCAGCTGTCTCGCTCCGACAGCGTAGGTACTCATACTGACAATTATATAAAATAACAACAAGCTTACGAAATATTGTCATATACCTATTATACTAAAATTGCAAACCTTGTAAAACATGGAAAATATCATACCAGCAAATTACAGGGTGCTCAAGTAAATAGAAAACTGGGCGCTAAAATGCATACGGTTAAAAATTACGGTTAAGGAAATTAACAAAGACCATCCAATAATGCCGCTCCTATTGCCGAAGGCATATACCATACACACAGTCGTGTCTCCCCGACAGCGTATGTACGCATACAGCCAATCATATAAAATAATAATAAGTTTAACAAAATATTGTCATGAGCATAAATCAATTAATTCTAAAGGCAATTTATTAAGATATAAAATATTTTATAATAAAATTGTAAATATCGAAGAAAATCGAAGTTATGATAACAGTACGTTGTAGTATTTATAAATAAATAGGAAACTGCGAAGGGAGGCATACTGCAGAAGATCTAGATAAAGGAATTAACAATGGCCATCCAGTATGGCGCACAGGACAGCCGTACGTACCTACAAGACCACTCCAACCGTGTGGCTCCGGAAACGTACGCACGTATACAATCAATCACACAAAATAACAAGAATTCGACATAATATTTTCATAAACGTACACTTCTACTGACAAATACAATTTTTTAATATTAGAATTGAAAATTTGAAAAGAATCGAAATATCATAACAGTGCATTACAATATGTATAAATAAATGGGAGACTAGCAAGAAATGCATGCGGTGGAGGATATAGGTTAACGAAATTAATGAAGATCATCTAGAAGTGCAACTCCGAACTGCCGTACGTAACAGCAAAACATCGCCAGCCTTGTAGCTGCCGTAGCGGAAGTACGTATACAGTCAATCATATAAAGCAGCAATGAATATAACATAATACTGTCATAAATCTAAACTCACAAAATTCACAAGAAACTTTTACAAGGAAATACAATTTATTGTAATATAAATTGTAAATTTTGAAAAACAATTTAAAATATCATAGCAGTAAATAACAGTATGCATAAGTAAATGGATGGCATGGACAAAACGCATACAGTACAACATCAATGTTAACCGAAATCAACCGAACACCATCAAGACCTGTCGCTCCGTTGTAGCGAACGCAACTACAAGATGACTCCAGTCGTGAGCGCAGATACATATGGTGACAATCATACAAAATAACAAGAATTTAACATAATATTGTCACAACGTATGCTCACCAAATTCCAATGGCACTATCGATATACGATATAATTTCTGAAATTAAAAACATGAAATTTGAAAAAAAAAATCGAAAATATCATAACATATATTGCAGTATGTTTAAATAAATGGAAAACTGCGAAAAAGTGCATACGGTACTATATTAGGGTTAAAGAAATTACCGGAGATTACACGTTCGCGTCGTTAGGAGCTACCGAAGCAACTACGAGACCATGACAGTCGTGTTGCTCTGGATGCTTAAGTACGTATAGATACAATCATATAAAGTGACAAAGAATTTAACAAAATACTGTAATAAACGCACACTCACCCAATTCCAAAGACACTTTTCCTAAAAAATACTGGCATTGATATTAAAAATTGGAATATTTGAAAAAGTCGTAAATATAACAGAAAATTACATTATATATAAATAAATGGAAGAGTGGGAAGAATGATAGGGTACTACATCATGCTTAAAGATATTAACGATGACCAACCAGTCGTGCCGTTCTGATCTGCCGTACGCGACATGAAGACATCGACAGTCGTGTTGTTCCGGAAGCGTACGTTCCTATACAAACATTCGTATATAATAGCAATAAGTCTAACCAAATAATGTCGTAAACGTGCACTCAACTAATTCCAAATACACTATTACAGAGGAATACCATTTTTTTTGTAATAAAAATTGAAAATTTTGAAAAAAATTGAAAACATAAGAATAAGTTACAGTATGCATACATATTGGAAGACAGAGTAAAATGCATACGGTACAAGATCGGGGTAAGGAAATTAAACGAAAACCATCCAGTAGAGTCTCTCCCATCTACCATACGCAACTATAAAACAACTCCCCTGGCGTCGCTCCGACAGTGTAGGTATATATACAGACAATGATATAAAATGACAGCAAGCTCAACAAAATATTGCCTATACAAATCTGACCTGATTCAAAGGACACTTTTCGTATAAAACTGAATTTTCCTAATTGAAAGTTTGACAATCTTGAAGAGAATATAATATATCGTAAGAGTAAGTTACAGAATATAGAAATAAATATGAAACTGCGCAAGAATGTTTACAGTGCACTATTGAGATTAATGAGATTTTCAAAGACCCATTCAGTGGGGTAGCTCCGATCTTCCGACGCAACTACAAGGCCACTCCATTCGTGTCGCTCCATAAGCGTAGGAGTGTATACAGACAATCACACAATAGAGCAACAAATTAAACAAAATGTTGTCATAAACGTAGATTTAACTAATGCAGAAGACACTTTTGCTATGAAATAAAAATTTTGAGAATTAAAAATAGAAAATTATGACAGGAATCGAAAGTATCATAACATTAAGTTACAGATTGCATAAATAAATAGGACAATGGGGAAATGCATGCGATACAAAATCAAGGTTAAAGAAATTAACACAGACCATCCTGTAGTGCCGCTCAGATATACCGTATGCCACTACAGGGCCAATCCAGATGTGTCGCTTAGAAACGTAGGTTTGCATTCAGACAATCATATATTACAGCAACATATTGAACAAAATATTGGCATCAACGTAGGCTTATATAATTGGAAAGACACTTTACTACGAAGTATAAGTTTTTAATTAAAAACTGGAAATTATGTGAAAATAAAGAATAGCATAACCGTAATATACAGTATGCATAAATAAATGGAAGTCTGGAAAGAGATCCATACGGTACAGAATTATGATGAAAGAAATTAACGAAGCTCATATAGTAGGGTCTCACCGATGTATCGAACGCAACTGCAAGACCACTCCAGTCGTGTTGTTCCGTCAGCGTAGGTACTTATAACGACAATCCTATGAAATAACCAAGAACTTAACAAAATATTGTCATTAACGTACATTCAACTAATTCCTTAATGACGTTCACTAGAATTACAATGTTTGAAATTAACAGTTAGAAATTATGAAAAAAATCGAAAATATCATATCAGTAAATTACAGTAGGTATATACAACGTGTGTCGTAGGCTTTACGTGTCGTTCCTGCCACGAGGGCTTATCGATACGTCCCCCCACGGGCGCGTGATTGGGATACGCTCAATCAGCGCAGTGCGTGGACCACCTTAACACGCACGTACCAATTAGCTTGTAGACTGCAATCCCTACGCGCCAACCTTGGTTTGGCCGGGAATTTTCTAAATCCCTACTGACTCTGCAGGCCAGTGCCCGAGCTCATCTCACGCAGCTCATACGTGGAGGATCTAACCCGTACGAAGACAGGGTCCCCTAACCCGCGATATGGGCTTACCTCGAGGCCAACACAAGCAACCGGCGGAGGGGAGGGGCGTACCGAAGCCCGCCTACCCCAGTGCTCGAACCGTTTTCCGAAGTACCAGTAAATGCAGGGCCGTACCGGTCTTACCCCTCGTAAGGACACCTTACTTCCTGAATGAGGTGCTTGCTCACCTCGGCCTTGGTTGGGCCGACTCGGGCACCGTGGGTTCGTCATATCCATACTGCAATGGGACCAGAAGGCCCACCGCAGCCCCTGCGGGGAACGAATGCATACAACGAGTGTCGGTGATTTAACGTGCGATACCTGCCACGAGGGCTTAAATCACACGGCCCCCATGGGCGCGGGATTGGGATACGCCCAATCAGCGCAGTGTGTGGCGCACCTTACCACACACCTACCAATTAGCCCGCGGACCGCAAGTACCGCGGCGCCAACCTTGGGTCGGCCGGGACCTTTCTAAATCCCTACTGGCTCTGCAGGCCAGCGCCCGAGCAGATCTCACGCCGCTCACCCGTGGGGGATCTAAACCCGTCCGAAGACGGGGTCCCCTAGCCCGCGATATGGGCTTACCACTGCCCCCTCGAGGCCAACCCAAGCAACCGGCGGGGGGGACGGACCGAGGCCCGCCCGCCCCAGGGCTCGAACCGGTTCCCGAGGTACCGGTGTATGCAGGGCCGTACCGGTCATACCCCTTCGTAAGGACACCTTACTTCCTGAATGAGGTGCTTGCTCACACTCGCCTAGGTTCGGCCGACTCGGGCACCGTGGGACCGTCAGACCCATACTGCAGTGGAGCCCGAAGACCCACCGCAGCCCTGCGGGGAACGAATGCATACAGTACAACATAAAGGTTAACGAAATTAAAGGAGCCAATTCAGTAGTGTGTCTCCGATCTACCGTACGCAGCTACAAGACGACTCAGCCGTGTCACTCCGGAAGCATAGGTACGTACACAGGTATTCATATAGAATACCAACAAATTTGACAAAATATTTTCATAAACGTGCTCTCAACTAATTCCAAAGGCACTTTAATTAAGAAATACAATTTTTCAAAATAATGGTTGCAGATATTGATAGAAAAATCGAAAATATGATGACAGCCAATTGCAGTATATATACATAAATGAAAACTGGAAGAAATTGTATACATTCCAAATTAAGGTTAAAGAAATTAACAAAGAGCCTACAGTAGCATCGCTCCGATATGCCAAAGGCAACTACGAGGACATTCAGTCGTGTGGCTGAGACAGCGTAGCGACGTATACAGAAAGTCATGTAAAATAACAATAGTTTATCAAAATATTGTTGCAAACCTACACTTAATTAATTGCAAAGATGTTTGTCTTAAGAATTGCAATTCTTGAAATTAAAAGTAGGACATTTTATACAAAATCGGAAATGCGATAAGAATAAATTACTGTATGCGGAAATACGTAGAAAAATGGGAGATGTGCAGAGGCTACACTTTCAAGATTAAGGAAATTAAAGAAATCCATTCAGTATTGTCGCTCCAATTTACTGTCTACAACTGCAACACCACCCTAGTCTTTTCGCCCCGGCAGCGTAGAAACATATACAGACTATCATATAAAATAACGGAGAACTTAACACGATTCCGACATAAACGTACATTGAAATAACTAGAAAGACGCTTTTATTAAACAATACAATATTTAAAATTATAAATTTGAAATGTCGAAAAAAAAGAAAAAAAAATGCACACGTTGTAATATCGAGACTAATGAAATTACCAAACCATTCCAGTATTGTCGCTCCCGGTACCGTACGCATCTACGAGTACATTTCCGTCGTGCCGCCTCGATGCGCAATGCGCATACGTTGACCGACATAGTCGAGTCGCACCGATATACCGTACGCAAATACAAGTCCACACCAGCCGCGCCACTCCGGAGGAGCAGGTGCGTATATAGAAACTAAATATAATATTACAGTAAGTTTAACATAATATTGTCATAAACGTAAGTTCAACTAATTCAGAGGACACTTTTACTAAGAATTACAAGCTTTAAAATTAAATATCGGTAATTTTGAAAACATATCGAAATTGCCATAGCATTTCATTACAGTACGTATAAATGAAAGGAAAAACTGGAAAAAAGAATACGGTACTACATCAAGCTTAAAGAAATTAACGAAGGCCATCTTTTCGTGCTGTTCCGATCTGCCATAAGCAACTACAAGACATCACAATACGTGTTGCGCCGGCAGCGTAGGCACATATACAGACAATCACATAGAATAACGTCAAGCTTAATATAATATTGTCATAAACGTAAACTCAAATAATTCAAAGGGCACATTTACTTGAAAAATTCAGTTTTTTATATTCACTACCGAAAGAATTGAAACGAATCGAAAGTATATAAGTGCATTTGGGAAAAAATAAGGTTAAAGGAATTAACGAAGTCCGACTAGAACTCCGTTCCGTTCCGCCGTACCATATTACAAGGTCTCGCCGGTCATGTCGGTCCAACAGCGTAGGTACGTATACTGACAATCATATAGAATAACAATGAGTTTCATGAATAATGTCGAAACCGTGATCTCAATTCATTCCAAAAACGCTTTTACTATGAAACACTATTTTTTTTCAACGAAAAATTGAAAATATCAAAAAAAAGAAAATATCGTAACAGTAAATCACAGCATGTACAAATAAACGCAGACTCGAAAAAATGCATTCGGTACAATATCTAGGTTAGAGAAGCTAACGAAGATCACAAAGTAGTGCCGCTTTGCTCTGGCGTACACTACTACAAGACCTCGCCAGTCATGTTACTCTGGCACCGTAGGTACGTATACAGAAAATTATATAAAATAACAATAAGTTTAACAGAACAATATCTAAAAGGAATACTCGACTAATTCCAAAGACACGATTACTGGCAAATACAATTTCCTAAAATTAAAATTGAAAATTATGAAGAAAAATCGAAAATATCATAACACTAAATTACAGTATTAATAACCATAAAAAAGTGAGAAAGAATGCATACGGTACAATATTATAGTGAAAGAAATTATTGAAGACCATACAGTATTGATGCTCCGTTCTACCAAACGCAACGAAAGGCTACTCCAGCCGTGACGCCCCGGATGCGTAGGTACGTATAGAGAGAATCATATATCATGACAAAGAATGTAACAAAATGCTGTAATAAAGGCAGACTCAAATATTTTCAAAGACATTTTAGCCAAAAAATACATTCTTGTAGTTAAGAATTGAAATTTTGATAGGAATCGAAAATACAATAACAGTAATTCACAGTATGGAGAAATAAATACAAAAATGCGAAAGAATGCATACGGTACCTTATCAATGTTTAAGAAGCTATCGATGGTAACACTGTATTATCGCTCTGGAAGCGTAGTACTTATATAGACAAATCACATAAAATAACAGTATGTTGAACAAAATATCGCCATAGTCGTACACTGAGATGACGACAAAGCCACTTGTAGTAGGAAATACAATTTTTTAAACTAAAAATTGAAAATTTTTTAAAATATCGAAGATATCATATTAAATTACAGTACGAATAAATAAACGGAAGACTGCAAGAAATACATACGGTACAAAGTCAAGGTTAAAGAAAATAACGAATAGGATCCCGTAGTGCCACGTCGTCCTCCCGTACGCTACTAGAAGACGTCGCCAATAGTGTTGATCCGGCAGAGTAGGTATGTATACGGAGAATCACATGAACTACCAATGAAATTAACAAAATAATGACATAAACGTACACCCAAGTAATTCCAAAGACACTATTAATATGAAATACAATTTTTTGAATTAAAAGTTAAAATATTTGAAAAAAAAATCGAAAATCTCATGACAGTAATCTGCAGTATGGAGAAATATATAAAAAATTTCGGAAGAATGCATACAGTACAATATCTTCATTAATGAAATTGACCAAGACCAGACAGTAGTATCACCCTGATCAACTGGACGCAACTACAAGACCACTCCAGTCGTGTCACGTCGGATGCGTAGGCACGCATACAATCAATCATATAAAGTAACAAAGAATTTAACATGATATTGTCATAAACGTATAAACAAATAATTCCAATGACACTTTTCTAGGAAATACAAATTTTAAAATAAAGATTGAAAATTTCGATGAAAATCGAAAATATCAAAACAGTAATTTACAGTGTTTATAAATTAATGGAAAACTGAGAAAAAATGAATATGGTACAAATAAAGGTAAAGAAATTAACGAATACCATCTAGTTGTACCGCTCCGATCTGCCGTTCGCAACTACAGACGCCTATAGTCGTGTCGCTCCAACAGCATATGAACGTATAGAGATAATCATATAATGTAACAAAGAATTTAACAAAAGAATGTCATAAACATAAACTCACTAACTGCATAGACACTATTACTAAGATATACAACTTTTTATAATCATAATTGAAACTTTTGAAAAATAGGAATATATCATACCAGTATGCTACAGTATGTAGATATATATAGAAAACAGGGGAAAAATGAATACGGTACAAGATCAAGTTTTATCAAATTAACGAAGGCCATCCAGTAGTGCCTTTCCAATCTAACGTACGCAACTACAAGACTCGACACTCATGTCGCTCCAGCAGCGTAGATACGTACCTGACAATCATATGAGATAAAAATAAGTTTAACTATATATCTCCAAAAACGCACACTCAATTATATCCAGAAGCAGTTTTACTAAGAAATACAATTTCTTACAACAGAAATTGAAAATTATGAAAAAAATCGAGAATATCTTAACAGTAAACCACTGAATGCATAAATAAGTGAAGGCTGCGAAAGTATGCACTCGGTGCAAGATCAAAGCTAAAGATATTAACGAAAACCATACAGTAATGTCGCTCCAATCTACCGAACGCAACTGCAAGACCACTCCAGCCGTGTCGATACGGAAGCATATGTACGAATGCAGACAATCATATGAAATAACAGTGCGTTTAACAAAATATCGTCATAATCGTGCATTCAACTAATTACAAAGACACATATACTAATGAATGCAATCTTTTAAAACTAAATGTAAAAATTTTGAAAAAATTGGTAAATATCAAAACAGTAAATTGCAGTATGTATAAGTAAATGGAAAAACCGGGAAAAATGCATGCGGCACAAAATCAAGCATAATGAAATTAAGGAAGACCATCCAGAAGTGATGCTCAGATTCGTAGTACGCAACTACAAGACCTCAGCAGTGGAGTCAAAACGCAGCGTAGGTATGTATTGAGAGAATCATATAAAATGAAAGTATGTTTAACATAAAATTGTCATAAGTGTACACTCAACTAATTCCAAGGACACTATTACATAAAAATACAATTTTTTAGACTAAAAATTGAATGTTTTGAAAAAATAGAAAATATCATAACAGTAAATTACAGTATGTGTAGATAAATGTATAAATGGGAAAAAGTGCATGCAGAACAAAATCAAGGTTAACACATTGAGCGCGGCGCCGATATTCCTGTCCATTCCGTTCAGCCGGCAGCGAGCGGCGCATTTCTAATGATGCGATCCGGGCCCTGCCTGTGCGCGAAAATGTCTGTCGTCGTAAAATTTGACTACAGCACGCTTTTGAAGTTGCGTTCGACTTAAGGAGAAGTTTCGCTTCCTTTCCTTGAGTGGCACAATGGAACAGCCAATGCATGCGTACTTCCAAAAAATCTTTTAGGAGGAAGAAAGTCACAGAAGTGTGTTCACTTGTACACACACACATGTACCACTTGAACAGCGCGAATCCTCCAGACCGTTTCCTCCCACCAATGGACCAGACGTGGCACATCCGCCACCCATTTGTGCCCTTGAACAGCAGACCTTCGAATTTTTGGGACGACGATTCATTTCTTTATTGCTAGAATCCCCTGGAATCGGAATCCCTGAAATTCCAAATTTCCATATTTTTTCGAAACCTACCGAAACCCTAGACACACCCCTAAACAGTCACATCACCAATGAAGAAAAGAGACATCCACCACTCGCACAACACGTCCACTGATCACGCTCACATCGGAACCTTTAAATCACGCAACATCACACAAAATCTCCCGCTATGGACAATTATCATTGCCCAGACAACCGTAAATGTTCGAAAAAGAAAACAGTGATACATCAAGCGCAGTTTTTTATGATTCAAACGTCGCTGAGTATTACGGCTATCATCATGAGGAGATGATGCTTCTGTAGGCCAGGAAGCGAAACTTGAGAAGAGAAGTAGGAGAAGTACGAGAAGTAGCATAGGCGCTAATAAATCCTGTATCGGAAGTGAGTGGTTTAATCCAAAAGGGAATCAGCCAAATATTGTGCGTTTACGCGTACCTGAGGCGCAAAAACAACAATTGAGGAAGTAAGGATTTGTATGACGGCAGACGAACTTTATGCACTATTCGTTATAGACGAAATGTTTCAGTATATCGTGAGAAAATAAACCTCTATGCTACTCAATATGGAATCTCTTCTAAAGGCGCGGATAATTTGACTCCAACTGTCACAAATGAGCTAAAGCGCTTATTTGGACTGCTAATATGGATGGGTATGGTAAAACTTCCATCCTTACGTTTATATTGGCCTCAAGTTCCATTATTTTCACAAACATTCCCACGAACAGTAATGAGCAGAGACAGATTCGAAATTCTCATGAGGATGTTGCATTTCGCTAACAATGAAGCAGCTGTCGCAACTAACCGTTTATCGAAAATTCAATTCCTCATAGACGAAATGAATACAAATTTTCAAAAATATTACGATCCACATGAAGTATTGTGCATTAACGAGTCGCTAATTCCATTTCGTGGGCGCATTAAATTGAGGCAGTTATCAAAACAAAACAAAAAAAAAAAAAAACACTAATATGGAATAAAAGTATTAAAATTATGCTGTGGTCGTGGAAATACAGACAACATTCATGTGTACTCTGGAAAGGCTCTCGAGAAGGAAAATACAACACCATCAAAAGTTGTAATAGCTTTATTGAAAAATTTATTCCATAGCGGTCTCACATTATGTATTGGCAACTGGTACACCAGTGGCGATTTGGCGAAAACCCTAATAGAAAAAGACACTCATTTGATTGGTACACTTCGACCAAACCGTAAGGGAAACCCAAGTGAAGTGGTAAAAACCAACTTGAAACGTGGAGAAGTTATCTCGAAGAAATTCTCTGGGTATTACTGTATTGAAGTGGAAGAACGGGAGAGATGTTTTGGTCCTGTCCACAAAACATCAAATCAAGTAATACATGTTAGAACAAAAAGTGGAGTTTTCGCCAAACCAAAAATTGATGTTGATTATAATAAAGCCAAACATCTATTGATCAATCAGATCAATTGAGTGCGTAATGCAGTCCGTTCAGAAGAACTCTCAAATGGTACAAAAAGTTGGCCATAGAGCTATGCTTGAATACTGCAGTTATAAATTCCATGTTCCTCTTTCAGGAGGTAACACGGCAAAAAATATCAGTAACGGTATTTCGGCGACAATTGGTGGATGCGCTGACACGGCATGTGGAACATGAAATTTCAATTCAGGATAGAAGAAATCGGCATTAATTACAAAAAAGAAGGAGACGTTCACAAAGTCCGAATATACATTTCGCACTGTTACGATATAAAATTCAAAATTATTTGGTGGGTCCAGGGCAGCGAAAAATTTAACAAAGAATGCTGTTACATTTTGTGTTTGTGTAAATTTCTGCCGCACTTACGTTTAGGAATGCTTTAATAAAATTCATTAAAACTATATTAGACTATATTTCATTCAGGCGACATTTAATAAATCTTAGCCTTCATACTATCAGACCCATTGACCGATACCAGCCACACGGAAAGCTTGACGCTCGTCCCCACGGACCGGCGCCGGCCGCACGGAAAGTACACCGACGGTCCCTAGGGACTGGCGCCGCGCTCAACGTATTATAGAAATTAACCAAGTCCATTCAGTTGTGCCGCTCCGATGTACCGTACGCAATTAGAAGACCTCGTCAGTCCTGAGTTCCGGCAGCGTGAGT
>NW_027470350.1:0-39309 GCF_051020765.1 Lasioglossum baleicum
AATCGTGGTCGTGCTTGCCAAATCGGAGATTTCGTGCCAATTTCGCATATTTGCATGCAAATGCACTGATCTAGCGCGCGAAATAGCGATTCCGCACAGTAATACACTTCTGAAACGAAGAATCGTCGAATCTGACATAAGCTGGAATAAATCGTGGTCGTGCTTGCCGAATCGGAGTTTCCGTACCAATTTCGCATATTTGCATACAAATGCACTGATCTAGCACGCTAAACAGCGATTCCGTACAGAAATTCATTTGTGAAACGAATAATCGTCGAATCTGACATAGGCTCGAATAAATTGTGATCGTGCTTGCCGGGTCGGAGTTTCAATTCCAATTTCGCATACTTGCATGCAAATGCACTGATATAGCACGCGAAACAGCGATTCCGCACTGTAATACACTTCTGAAACGAAGAATCGTCGAAACTGACATAAGCTCGAATAAATCGTGGTCGTGCTTGCCGAATCGGAGTTTCCGTACCAATTTCGCATATTTGCATACAAATGCACTGATCTAGCACGCTAAACAGCGATTCCGTACAGAAATTCATTTGTGAAACGAATAATCGTCGAATCTGACATAGGCTCGAATAAATTGTGATCGTGCTTGCCGGGTCGGAGTTTCAATTCCAATTTCGCATATTTGCATACAAATGCACTGATCTAGCACGCGAAACAGCGATTCCGCACAGTAATACACTTCTGAAACGAAGAATCGTCGAATCTGACATAAGCTCGAATAAATCGTGGTCGTGCTTGCCGAATCGGAGTTTCCGTACCAATTTCGCATATTTGCATACAAATGCACTGATCTAGCACGCTAAACAGCGATTCCGTACAGAAATTCATTTGTGAAACGAATAATCGTCGAATCTGACATAAGCTCGAATAAACCATGATCGTGCTTGCCAAATCGGAGATTTCGTGCCAATTTCGCATATTTGCATGCAAATGCACTGATCTAGCGCGCGAAACAGCGATTCCGCACAGAAATACACTTCTCAAACGAAGAATCGTCGAATCTGACATAATCTCGAATAAATCGTGGTCGTGCTTGCCGAATCGGAGTTTCCGTGCCAATTTCGCATATTTGAATACAAATGCACTGATCTAGCACGCTAAACAGCGATTCCGTACAGAAATTCATTTGTGAAACGAATAATCGTCGAATCTGACATAGGCTCGAATAAATTGTGATCGTGCTTGCCGGGTCGGAGTTTCAATTCCAATTTCGCATACTTGCATGCAAATGCACTGATATAGCACGCGAAACAGCGATTCCGCACAGTAATACACTTCTGAAACGAAGAATCGTCGAATCTGACATAAGCTCGAATAAATCGTGGTCGTGCTTGCCGAATCGGAATTTCCGTACCAATTTCGCATATTTGCATACAAATGCACTGATCTAGCACGCTAAACAGCGATTCCGTACAGAAATTCATTTGTGAAACGAATAATCGTCGAATCTGACATAAGCTCGAATAAACCATGATCGTGCTTGCCAAATCGGAGATTTCGTGCCAATTTCGCATATTTGCATGCAAATGCACTGATCTAGCGCGCGAAACAGCGATTCCGCACAGTAATACACTTCTGAAACGAAGAATCGTCGAAACTGACATAAGCTCGAATAAATCGTGGTCGTGCTTGCCGAATCGGAGTTTCCGTACCAATTTCGCATATTTGCATACAAATGCACTGATCTAGCACGCTAAACAGCGATTCCGTACAGAAATTCATTTGTGAAACGAATAATCGTCGAATCTGACATAGGCTCGAATAAATTGTGATCGTGCTTGCCGGGTCGGAGTTTCAATTCCAATTTCGCATACTTGCATGCAAATGCACTGATATAGCACGCGAAACAGCGATTCCGCACAGTAATACACTTCTGAAACGAAGAATCGTCGAATCTGACATAAGCTCGAATAAATCGTGGTTGTGCTTGCCGAATCGGAATTTCCGTACCAATTTCGCATATTTGCATACAAATGCACTGATCTAGCACGCTAAACAGCGATTCCGTACAGAAATTCATTTGTGAAACGAATAATCGTCGAATCTGACATAAGCTCGAATAAACCATGATCGTGCTTGCCAAATCGGAGATTTCGTGCCAATTTCGCATATTTGCATGCAAATGCACTGATCTAGCGCGCGAAACAGCGATTCCGCACAGTAATACACTTCTGAAACGAAGAATCGTCGAAACTGACATAAGCTCGAATAAATCGTGGTCGTGCTTGCCGAATCGGAGTTTCCGTACCAATTTCGCATATTTGCATACAAATGCACTGATCTAGCACGCTAAACAGCGATTCCGTACAGAAATTCATTTGTGAAACGAATAATCGTCGAATCTGACATAGGCTCGAATAAATTGTGATCGTGCTTGCCGGGTCGGAGTTTCAATTCCAATTTCGCATACTTGCATGCAAATGCACTGATATAGCACGCGAAACAGCGATTCCGCACAGTAATACACTTCTGAAACGAAGAATCGTCGAATCTGACATAAGCTCGAATAAATCGTGGTCGTGCTTGCCGAATCGGAGTTTCCGTACCAATTTCGCATATTTGCATACAAATGCACTGATCTAGCACGCTAAACAGCGATTCCGTACAGAAATTCATTTGTGAAACGAATAATCGTCGAATCTGACATAAGCTCGAATAAACCATGATCGTGCTTGCCAAATCGGAGATTTCGTGCCAATTTCGCATATTTGCATGCAAATGCACTGATCTAGCGCGCGAAACAGCGATTCCGCACAGAAATACACTTCTCAAACGACGAATCGTCGAATCTGACATAATCTCGAATAAATCGTGGTCGTGCTTGCCGAATCGGAGTTTCCGTGCCAATTTCGCATATTTGAATACAAATGCACTGATCTAGCACGCTAAACAGCGATTCCGTACAGAAATTCATTTGTGAAACGAATAATCGTCGAATCTGACATAGGCTCGAATAAATTGTGATCGTGCTTGCCGGGTCGGAGTTTCAATTCCAATTTCGCATACTTGCATGCAAATGCACTGATATAGCACGCGAAACAGCGATTCCGCACAGTAATACACTTCTGAAACGAAAAATCGTCGAATCTGACATAAGCTCGAATAAATCGTGGTCGTGCTTGCCGAATCGGAATTTCCGTACCAATTTCGCATATTTGCATACAAATGCACTGATCTAGCACGCTAAACAGCGATTCCGTACAGAAATTCATTTGTGAAACGAATAATCGTCGAATCTGACATAAGCTCGAATAAACCATGATCGTGCTTGCCAAATCGGAGATTTCGTGCCAATTTCGCATATTTGCATGCAAATGCACTGATCTAGCGCGCGAAACAGCGATTCCGCACAGTAATACACTTCTGAAACGAAGAATCGTCGAAACTGACATAAGCTCGAATAAATCGTGGTCGTGCTTGCCGAATCGGAGTTTCCGTACCAATTTCGCATATTTGCATACAAATGCACTGATCTAGCACGCTAAACAGCGATTCCGTACAGAAATTCATTTGTGAAACGAATAATCGTCGAATCTGACATAGGCTCGAATAAATTGTGATCGTGCTTGCCGGGTCGGAGTTTCAATTCCAATTTCGCATACTTGCATGCAAATGCACTGATATAGCACGCGAAACAGCGATTCCGCACAGTAATACACTTCTGAAACGAAGAATCGTCGAATCTGACATAAGCTCGAATAAATCGTGGTCGTGCTTGCCGAATCGGAATTTCCGTACCAATTTCGCATATTTGCATACAAATGCACTGATCTAGCACGCTAAACAGCGATTCCGTACAGAAATTCATTTGTGAAACGAATAATCGTCGAATCTGACATAAGCTCGAATAAACCATGATCGTGCTTGCCAAATCGGAGATTTCGTGCCAATTTCGCATATTTGCATGCAAATGCACTGATCTAGCGCGCGAAACAGCGATTCCGCACAGTAATACACTTCTGAAACGAAGAATCGTCGAAACTGACATAAGCTCGAATAAATCGTGGTCGTGCTTGCCGAATCGGAGTTTCCGTACCAATTTCGCATATTTGCATACAAATGCACTGAACTAGCACGCTAAACAGCGATTCCGTACAGAAATTCATTTGTGAAACGAATAATCGTCGAATCTGACATAGGCTCGAATAAATTGTGATCGTGCTTGCCGGGTCGGAGTTTCAATTCCAATTTCGCATACTTGCATGCAAATGCACTGATATAGCACGCGAAACAGCGATTCCGCACAGTAATACACTTCTGAAACGAAGAATCGTCGAATCTGACATAGGCTCGAATAAATTGTGATCCTGCTTGCCTGGTCGGAGTTTCTGTCCAATTTCGCATATTTGCATGCAAATGCACTGATCTAGCACGCGAAACAGCGATTCCGCACAGAAATACACTTCTGAAACGAAGAATCGTCGAATCTGACATAACGTCGAATAAATCGTGATCGTGCTTTCCGGGTCGGAGTTTCAATTCCAATTTCGCATACTTGCATGCAAATGCACTGCTCTAGCGCGCGAAACAGCGATTCCGCACAGAAATACACTTCTCAAACGAAGAATCGTCGAATCTGACATAATCTCGAATAAATCGTGGTCGTGCTTGCCGAATCGGAGTTTCCGTGCCAATTTCGCCTATTTGCATGCAAATGCACTGATCTAACACGCGAAACAGCGATTCCGCACAGAAATACACTTCTGAAACGAAGAATCGTCGAATCTGACATAGGCTCGAATAAATTGTGATCGTGCTTGCCTGGTCGGAGTTTCTGTCCAATTTCGCATATTTGCATGCAAATGCACTGATCTAGCACGCGAAACAGCGATTTCGCACAAAAATACACTTCTGAAACGAAAAATGTCGAAACTGACATAGGCTCGAATAAATTGTGATCGTGCTTGCCGGGTCGGAGTTTCTATTCCAATTTCGCATACTTGCATGCAAATGCACTGATATAGCACGCGAAACAGCGATTCCGCACAGAAATACACTTCTGAAACGAAGAATCGTCGAATCTGACATAAGCTCGAATAAATCGTGATCGTGCTTGCCGAATCGGAGTTTCCGTGCCAATTTCGCATATCTGCATAAAAATGCACTGATCTAGCACGCGAAACAGCGATTCCGCACAGAAATACACTTCTGAAACAAAGAATCGTCGAATCTGACATAAGCTCGAATAAATCGTGGTCGTGCTTGCCGGGTCGGAGTTTCTATTCCAATTTGGCATACTTGCCTGCAAATGCACTGATCTAGCGCGCGAAACAGCGATTCCGCACAGAAATACACTTCTGAAACGAAGAATCGTCGAATCTGACATAAGCTCGAATAAATCGTGATCGTGTTTGTGCGGATCGGAGTTTCTGTGCCAATTTGGAATGTTTGCATGCAAATGCACTGATCTAACACGCGAAACAGCGATACCGCACAGAAATACACTTCTGAAACGAAGAATCGTCGAATCTGACATAGGCTCGAATAAATTGTGATCGTGCTTGCCTGGTCGGAGTTTCTGTCCAATTTCGCATATTTGCATGCAAATGCACTGATCTAGCACGCGAAACAGCGATTCCGCACAGAAATACACTTCTGAAACGAAGAATCGTCGAATCTGACATAACGTCGAATAAATCGTGATCGTGCTTGCCGTGTCGGAGTTTCTATTGCAATTTGGCATACTTGCCTGCAAATGCACTGATCTAGCGCGCGAAACAGCGATTCCGCACAGAAATACACTTCTGAAACGAAGAATCGTCGAATCTGACATAGGCTCGAATAAATTGTGATCCTGCTTGCCTGGTCGGAGTTTCTGTCCAATTTCGCATATTTGCATGCAAATGCACTGATCTAGCACGCGAAACAGCGATTCCGCACAGAAATACACTTCTGAAACGAAGAATCGTCGAATCTGACATAACGTCGAATAAATCGTGGTCGTGCTTGCCGTGTCGGAGTTTCTATTCCAATTTGGCATACTTGCCTGCAAATGCACTGATATAGCACGCGAAACAGCGATTCCGCACAGAAATACACTTCTGAAACGAAGAATCGTCGAATCTGACATAACGTCGAATAAATCGTGATCGTGCTTTCCGGGTCGGAGTTTCAATTCCAATTTCGCATACTTGCATGCAAATGCACTGATCTAGCGCGCGAAACAGCGATTCCGCACAGAAATACACTTCTGAAACGAAGAATCGTCGAATCTGACATAAGCTCGAATAAATCGTGATCGTGCTTGCCTGGTCGGAGTTTCTGTCCAATTTCGCATATTTGCATGCAAATGCACTGATCTAACACGCGAAACAGCGATTCCGCACAGAAATACACTTCTGAAACGAAGAATCGTCGAATCTGACATAGGCTCGAATAAATTGTGATCGTGCTTGCCTGGTCGGAGTTTCTGTCCAATTTCGCATATTTGCATGCAAATGCACTGATCTAGCACGCAAAACAGCGATTCCGCACAGAAATACACTTCTGAAACGAAGAATCGTCGAATCTGACATAACGTCGAATAAATCGTGATCGTGCTTGCCAAATCGGAGTTTCCGTGCCAATTTCGCATATCTGCATACAAATGCACTGATCTAGCTCGCTAAACAGCGATTCCGTACAGAAATTCATTTGTGAAACGAAGAATCGTCGAATCTGACATAACGTCGAATAAATCGTGATCGTGCTTGCCGGGTCGGAGTTTCAATTCCAATTTCGCATACTTGCATGCAAATGCACTGATATAGCACGCGAAACAGCGATTCCGCACAGAAATACACTTCTGAAACGAAGAATCGTCGAATCTGACATAAGCTCGAATAAATCGTGATCGTGCTTGCCAAATCGGAGTTTCCGTGCCAATTTCGCATATCTGCATACAAATGCACTGATCTAGCGCGCGAAACAGCGATTCCGAACAGAAATACACTTCTCAAACGAAGAATCGTCGAATCTGACATAATCTCGAATAAATCGTGGTCGTGCTTGCCGAATCGGAGTTTCCGTGCCAATTTCGCATATTTGAATACAAATGCACTGATCTAGCTCGCTCAACAGCGATTCCGTACAGAAATTCATTTGTGAAACGAATAATCGTCGAATCTGACATAGGCTCGAATAAATTGTGATCGTGCTTGCCGGGTCGGAGTTTCAATTCCAATTTCGCATACTTGCATGCAAATGCACTGATATAGCACGCGAAACAGCGATTCCGCACAGAAATACACTTCTGAAACGAAGAATCGTCGAATCTGACATAAGCTCGAATAAATCGTGATCGTGCTTGCCAAATCGGAGTTTCCGTGCCAATTTCGCATATCTGCATACAAATGCACTGATCTAGCACGCGAAACAGCGATTCCGCACAGAAATACACTTCTGAAACGAAGAATCGTCGAATCTGACATAGGCTTGAATAAATCGTGATCGTGCTTGCCGAATCGGAGTTTTCGTGCCAATTTCGCATATTTGCATGCAAATGCACTGATCTAGCACGCGAAACAGCGATACCGCACAGATATACACTTCTGAAACGAAGAATGTCGAAACTGACATAGGCTCGAATAAATTGTGATCGTGCTTGCCGGGTCGGAGTTTCTATTCCAATTTCGCATACTTGCATGCAAATGCACTGATATAGCACGCGAAACAGCGATTCCGCACAGAAATACACTTCTGAAACGAAGAATCGTCGAATCTGACATAAGCTCGAATAAATCGTGATCGTGCTTGCCGAATCGGAGTTTGCGTGCCAATTCCGCATATCTGCATACAAATGCACTGATCTAGCACGCGAAACAGCGATTCCGCACAGAAATACACTTCTGAAACAAAGAATCGTCGAATCTGACATAAGCTAGAATAAATCGTGATCGTGCTTGCCGGGTCGGAGTTTCTATTCCAATTTGGCATACTTGCTTGCAAATGCACTGATCTACTACGCGAAACAGCGATTCCGCACTGAAATTCATTTGTGAAACGAGTAATTGTCGAATCTGACATAAGCTCGAATAAATCGTGATCGTGCTTGCCGAATCGGAGTTTTCGTGCCAATTTCGCATATTTGCATGCAAATGCACTGATCTAGCACGCGAAACAGCGATTCCGCACTGAAATACATTTCTGAAACGAAGAATCGTCGAATCTGACATAGGCTCGAATAAATTGTGATCGTGCTTGCCTGGTCGGAGTTTCTGTCCAATTTCGCATATTTGCATGCAACTGCACTGATCTAGCACGCGAAACAGCGATTCCGCACAGAAATACACTTCTGAAACGAAGAATCGTCGAATCTGACATAACGTCGAATAAATCGTGATCGTGCTTGCCGTGTCGGAGTTTCTATTCCAATTTGGCATACTTGCCTGCAAATGCACTGATCTAGCGCGCGAAACAGCGATTCCGCACAGAAATACACTTCTGAATCGAAGAATCGTCGAATCTGACATAACGTCGACTAAATCGTGATCGTGCTTGCCGGGTCGGAGTTTCAATTCCAATTTCGCATACTTGCATGCAAATGCACTGATATAGCACGCGAAACAGCGATTCCGCACAGAAATACACTTCTGAAACGAAGAATCGTCGAATCTGACATAAGCTCGAATAAATCGTGATCGTGCTTGCCAAATCGGAGTTTCCGTGCCAATTTCGCATATCTGCATACAAATGCACTGATCTAGCACGCGAAACAGCGATTCCGCACAGAAATACACTTCTGAAACGAAGAATCGTCGAATCTGACATAGGCTCGAATAAATTGTGATCGTGCTTGACGGGTCGGAGTTTCTGTGCCAATTTGGCATGTTTGCATGCAAATGCACTGATCTAGCACGCGAAACAGCGATTCCGCACAGAAATACACTTCTGAAACGAAGAATCGTCGAATCTGACATAACGTCGAATAAATCGTGATCGTGCTTGCCGGGTCGGAGTTTCAATTCCAATTTCGCATACTTGCATGCAAATGCACTGATATAGCACGCGAAACAGCGATTCCGCACAAAAATACACTTCTGAAACGAAGAATCGTCGAATCTGACATAAGCTCGAATAAATCGTGATCGTGCTTGCCAAATCGGAGTTTCCGTGCTAATTTCGCATACCTGCATACAAATGCACTGATCTAGCACGCGAAACAGCGATTCCTCACATAAATACACTTCTCAAACGAAGAATCGTCGAATCTGACATAAGCTCGAATAAATCGTGGTCGTGCTTGCCGAATCGGAGTTTCCGTACCAATTTCGCATATTTGCATACAAATGCACTGATCTAGCACGCTAAACAGCGATTCCGTACAGAAATTCATTTGTGAAACGAATAATCGTCGAATCTGACATAAGCTCGAATAAACCATGATCGTGCTTGCCAAATCGGAGTTTCCGTGCCAATTTCGCATATTTGAATACAAATGCACTGATCTAGCACGCTAAACAGCGATTCAGTACAGAAATTCATTTGTGAAACGAATAATCGTCGAATCTGACATAGGCTCGAATAAATTGTGATCGTGCTTGCCGTGTCGGAGTTTCTATTCGAATTTGGCATACTTGCCTGCAAATGCACTGATCTAGCGCGCGAAACAGCGATTCCGCACAGAAATACACTTCTGAAACGAAGAATCGTCGAATCTGACATAAGCTCGAATAAATCGTGATCGTGATTGCCGGTCGGAGTTTCTATTCCAATTTGTCATACTTGCATGCAAATGCACTGATCTAGCGCGCGAAACAGCGATTACGCACAGAAATACACTTCTGAAACGAAGAATCGTCGAATCTGACATAAGCTCGAATAAATCGTGATCGTGCTTGCCAAATCGGAGTTTCCGTGCCAATTTCGCATATCTGCATACAAATGCACTGATCTAGCACGCGAAACAGCGATTCCGCACAGAAATACACTTCTGAAACGAAGAATCGTCGAATCTGACATAGGCTCGAATAAAGTGTGATCGTGCTTGCCGGGTCGGAGTTTCTGTGCCAATTTGGCATGTTTGCATGCAAATGCACTGATCTAGCACGCGAAACGGCGATTCCGCACAGAAATTCATTTGTGAAACAAATAATCGTCGAATCTGACATAAGCTCGAATAAATCGTGATCGTGCTTGCCGAATCGGAGTTTTCGTGCCAATTTCGCATATTTGCATGCAAATGCACTGATCTAGCGCGCGAAACAGCGATTCCGCACAGAAATACACTTCTGAAACGAAGAATCGTCGAAACTGACATAGGCTCGAATAAATTGTGATCGTGCTTGCCGGGTCGGAGTTTCTATTCCAATTTCGCATACTTGCATGCAAATGCATTGATATAGCACGCGAAACAGCGATTCCGCACAGAAATTCATTTGTGAAGCAAATAATCGTCGAATCTGACATAAGCTCGAATAAATCGTGATCGGGCTTGCCGAATCGGAGTTTCCGTACCAATTTCGCATATTTGCATACAAATGCACTGATCTAGCACGCTAAACAGCGATTCCGCACAGAAATACACTTCTCAAACGAAGAATCGTCGAATCTGACATAATCCCGAATAAATCGTGGTCGTGCTTGCCAAATCGGAGATTTCGTGCCAATTTCGCATATTTGCATGCAAATGCACTGATCTAGCGCGCGAAATAGCGATTCCGCACAGTAATACACTTCTGAAACGAAGAATCGTCGAATCTGACATAAGCTGGAATAAATCGTGGTCGTGCTTGCCGAATCGGAGTTTCCGTACCAATTTCGCATATTTGCATACAAATGCACTGATCTAGCACGCTAAACAGCGATTCCGTACAGAAATTCATTTGTGAAACGAATAATCGTCGAATCTGACATAGGCTCGAATAAATTGTGATCGTGCTTGCCGGGTCGGAGTTTCAATTCCAATTTCGCATACTTGCATGCAAATGCACTGATATAGCACGCGAAACAGCGATTCCGCACTGTAATACACTTCTGAAACGAAGAATCGTCGAAACTGACATAAGCTCGAATAAATCGTGGTCGTGCTTGCCGAATCGGAGTTTCCGTACCAATTTCGCATATTTGCATACAAATGCACTGATCTAGCACGCTAAACAGCGATTCCGTACAGAAATTCATTTGTGAAACGAATAATCGTCGAATCTGACATAGGCTCGAATAAATTGTGATCGTGCTTGCCGGGTCGGAGTTTCAATTCCAATTTCGCATATTTGCATACAAATGCACTGATCTAGCACGCGAAACAGCGATTCCGCACAGTAATACACTTCTGAAACGAAGAATCGTCGAATCTGACATAAGCTCGAATAAATCGTGGTCGTGCTTGCCGAATCGGAGTTTCCGTACCAATTTCGCATATTTGCATACAAATGCACTGATCTAGCACGCTAAACAGCGATTCCGTACAGAAATTCATTTGTGAAACGAATAATCGTCGAATCTGACATAAGCTCGAATAAACCATGATCGTGCTTGCCAAATCGGAGATTTCGTGCCAATTTCGCATATTTGCATGCAAATGCACTGATCTAGCGCGCGAAACAGCGATTCCGCACAGAAATACACTTCTCAAACGAAGAATCGTCGAATCTGACATAATCTCGAATAAATCGTGGTCGTGCTTGCCGAATCGGAGTTTCCGTGCCAATTTCGCATATTTGAATACAAATGCACTGATCTAGCACGCTAAACAGCGATTCCGTACAGAAATTCATTTGTGAAACGAATAATCGTCGAATCTGACATAGGCTCGAATAAATTGTGATCGTGCTTGCCGGGTCGGAGTTTCAATTCCAATTTCGCATACTTGCATGCAAATGCACTGATATAGCACGCGAAACAGCGATTCCGCACAGTAATACACTTCTGAAACGAAGAATCGTCGAATCTGACATAAGCTCGAATAAATCGTGGTCGTGCTTGCCGAATCGGAATTTCCGTACCAATTTCGCATATTTGCATACAAATGCACTGATCTAGCACGCTAAACAGCGATTCCGTACAGAAATTCATTTGTGAAACGAATAATCGTCGAATCTGACATAAGCTCGAATAAACCATGATCGTGCTTGCCAAATCGGAGATTTCGTGCCAATTTCGCATATTTGCATGCAAATGCACTGATCTAGCGCGCGAAACAGCGATTCCGCACAGTAATACACTTCTGAAACGAAGAATCGTCGAAACTGACATAAGCTCGAATAAATCGTGGTCGTGCTTGCCGAATCGGAGTTTCCGTACCAATTTCGCATATTTGCATACAAATGCACTGATCTAGCACGCTAAACAGCGATTCCGTACAGAAATTCATTTGTGAAACGAATAATCGTCGAATCTGACATAGGCTCGAATAAATTGTGATCGTGCTTGCCGGGTCGGAGTTTCAATTCCAATTTCGCATACTTGCATGCAAATGCACTGATATAGCACGCGAAACAGCGATTCCGCACAGTAATACACTTCTGAAACGAAGAATCGTCGAATCTGACATAAGCTCGAATAAATCGTGGTTGTGCTTGCCGAATCGGAATTTCCGTACCAATTTCGCATATTTGCATACAAATGCACTGATCTAGCACGCTAAACAGCGATTCCGTACAGAAATTCATTTGTGAAACGAATAATCGTCGAATCTGACATAAGCTCGAATAAACCATGATCGTGCTTGCCAAATCGGAGATTTCGTGCCAATTTCGCATATTTGCATGCAAATGCACTGATCTAGCGCGCGAAACAGCGATTCCGCACAGTAATACACTTCTGAAACGAAGAATCGTCGAAACTGACATAAGCTCGAATAAATCGTGGTCGTGCTTGCCGAATCGGAGTTTCCGTACCAATTTCGCATATTTGCATACAAATGCACTGATCTAGCACGCTAAACAGCGATTCCGTACAGAAATTCATTTGTGAAACGAATAATCGTCGAATCTGACATAGGCTCGAATAAATTGTGATCGTGCTTGCCGGGTCGGAGTTTCAATTCCAATTTCGCATACTTGCATGCAAATGCACTGATATAGCACGCGAAACAGCGATTCCGCACAGTAATACACTTCTGAAACGAAGAATCGTCGAATCTGACATAAGCTCGAATAAATCGTGGTCGTGCTTGCCGAATCGGAGTTTCCGTACCAATTTCGCATATTTGCATACAAATGCACTGATCTAGCACGCTAAACAGCGATTCCGTACAGAAATTCATTTGTGAAACGAATAATCGTCGAATCTGACATAAGCTCGAATAAACCATGATCGTGCTTGCCAAATCGGAGATTTCGTGCCAATTTCGCATATTTGCATGCAAATGCACTGATCTAGCGCGCGAAACAGCGATTCCGCACAGAAATACACTTCTCAAACGAAGAATCGTCGAATCTGACATAATCTCGAATAAATCGTGGTCGTGCTTGCCGAATCGGAGTTTCCGTGCCAATTTCGCATATTTGAATACAAATGCACTGATCTAGCACGCTAAACAGCGATTCCGTACAGAAATTCATTTGTGAAACGAATAATCGTCGAATCTGACATAGGCTCGAATAAATTGTGATCGTGCTTGCCGGGTCGGAGTTTCAATTCCAATTTCGCATACTTGCATGCAAATGCACTGATATAGCACGCGAAACAGCGATTCCGCACAGTAATACACTTCTGAAACGAAAAATCGTCGAATCTGACATAAGCTCGAATAAATCGTGGTCGTGCTTGCCGAATCGGAATTTCCGTACCAATTTCGCATATTTGCATACAAATGCACTGATCTAGCACGCTAAACAGCGATTCCGTACAGAAATTCATTTGTGAAACGAATAATCGTCGAATCTGACATAAGCTCGAATAAACCATGATCGTGCTTGCCAAATCGGAGATTTCGTGCCAATTTCGCATATTTGCATGCAAATGCACTGATCTAGCGCGCGAAACAGCGATTCCGCACAGTAATACACTTCTGAAACGAAGAATCGTCGAAACTGACATAAGCTCGAATAAATCGTGGTCGTGCTTGCCGAATCGGAGTTTCCGTACCAATTTCGCATATTTGCATACAAATGCACTGATCTAGCACGCTAAACAGCGATTCCGTACAGAAATTCATTTGTGAAACGAATAATCGTCGAATCTGACATAGGCTCGAATAAATTGTGATCGTGCTTGCCGGGTCGGAGTTTCAATTCCAATTTCGCATACTTGCATGCAAATGCACTGATATAGCACGCGAAACAGCGATTCCGCACAGTAATACACTTCTGAAACGAAGAATCGTCGAATCTGACATAAGCTCGAATAAATCGTGGTTGTGCTTGCCGAATCGGAATTTCCGTACCAATTTCGCATATTTGCATACAAATGCACTGATCTAGCACGCTAAACAGCGATTCCGTACAGAAATTCATTTGTGAAACGAATAATCGTCGAATCTGACATAAGCTCGAATAAACCATGATCGTGCTTGCCAAATCGGAGATTTCGTGCCAATTTCGCATATTTGCATGCAAATGCACTGATCTAGCGCGCGAAACAGCGATTCCGCACAGAAATACACTTCTCAAACGAAGAATCGTCGAATCTGACATAATCTCGAATAAATCGTGGTCGTGCTTGCCGAATCGGAGTTTCCGTGCCAATTTCGCATATTTGAATACAAATGCACTGATCTAGCACGCTAAACAGCGATTCCGTACAGAAATTCATTTGTGAAACGAATAATCGTCGAATCTGACATAGGCTCGAATAAATTGTGATCGTGCTTGCCGGGTCGGAGTTTCAATTCCAATTTCGCATACTTGCATGCAAATGCACTGATATAGCACGCGAAACAGCGATTCCGCACAGTAATACACTTCTGAAACGAAGAATCGTCGAATCTGACATAAGCTCGAATAAATCGTGGTCGTGCTTGCCGAATCGGAGTTTCCGAACCAATTTCGCATATTTGCATACAAATGCACTGATCTAGCACGCTAAACAGCGATTCCGTACAGAAATACACTTCTGAAACGAAGAATCGTCGAATCTGACATAACGTCGAATAAATCGTGATCGTGCTTGCCGGGTCGGAGTTTCAATTCCAATTTCGCATACTTGCATGCAAATGCACTGATATAGCACGCGAAACAGCGATTCCGCACAGAAATACACTTCTGAAACGAAGAATCGTCGAATCTGACATAAGCTCGAATAAATCGTGATCGTGCTTGCCAAATCGGAGTTTCCGTGCTAATTTCGCATACCTGCATACAAATGCACTGATCTAGCACGCGAAACAGCGATTCCGCACATAAATACACTTCTCAAACGAAGAATCGTCGAATCTGACATAAGCTCGAATAAATCGTGGTCGTGCTTGCCGAATCGGAGTTTCCGTACCAATTTCGCATATTTGCATACAAATGCACTGATCTAGCACGCTAAACAGCGATTCCGTACAGAAATTCATTTGTGAAACGAATAATCGTCGAATCTGACATAAGCTCGAATAAACCATGATCGTGCTTGCCAAATCGGAGTTTCCGTGCCAATTTCGCATATTTGAATACAAATGCACTGATCTAGCACGCTAAACAGCGATTCAGTACAGAAATTCATTTGTGAAACGAATAATCGTCGAATCTGACATAGGCTCGAATAAATTGTGATCGTGCTTGCCGTGTCGGAGTTTCTATTCGAATTTGGCATACTTGCCTGCAAATGCACTGATCTAGCGCGCGAAACAGCGATTCCGCACAGAAATACACTTCTGAAACGAAGAATCGTCGAATCTGACATAAGCTCGAATAAATCGTGATCGTGATTGCCGGTCGGAGTTTCTATTCCAATTTGTCATACTTGCATGCAAATGCACTGATCTAGCGCGCGAAACAGCGATTACGCACAGAAATACACTTCTGAAACGAAGAATCGTCGAATCTGACATAAGCTCGAATAAATCGTGATCGTGCTTGCCAAATCGGAGTTTCCGTGCCAATTTCGCATATCTGCATACAAATGCACTGATCTAGCACGCGAAACAGCGATTCCGCACAGAAATACACTTCTGAAACGAAGAATCGTCGAATCTGACATAGGCTCGAATAAAGTGTGATCGTGCTTGCCGGGTCGGAGTTTCTGTGCCAATTTGGCATGTTTGCATGCAAATGCACTGATCTAGCACGCGAAACGGCGATTCCGCACAGAAATTCATTTGTGAAACAAATAATCGTCGAATCTGACATAAGCTCGAATAAATCGTGATCGTGCTTGCCGAATCGGAGTTTTCGTGCCAATTTCGCATATTTGCATGCAAATGCACTGATCTAGCGCGCGAAACAGCGATTCCGTACAGAAATTCATTTGTGAAACGAATAATCGTCGAATCTGACATAAGCTCGAATAAACCATGATCGTGCTTGCCAAATCGGAGATTTCGTGCCAATTTCGCATATTTGCATGCAAATGCACTGATCTAGCGCGCGAAATAGCGATTCCGCACAGTAATACACTTCTGAAACGAAGAATCGTCGAATCTGACATAAGCTGGAATAAATCGTGGTCGTGCTTGCCGAATCGGAGTTTCCGTACCAATTTCGCATATTTGCATACAAATGCACTGATCTAGCACGCTAAACAGCGATTCCGTACAGAAATTCATTTGTGAAACGAATAATCGTCGAATCTGACATAGGCTCGAATAAATTGTGATCGTGCTTGCCGGGTCGGAGTTTCAATTCCAATTTCGCATACTTGCATGCAAATGCACTGATATAGCACGCGAAACAGCGATTCCGCACTGTAATACACTTCTGAAACGAAGAATCGTCGAAACTGACATAAGCTCGAATAAATCGTGGTCGTGCTTGCCGAATCGGAGTTTCCGTACCAATTTCGCATATTTGCATACAAATGCACTGATCTAGCACGCTAAACAGCGATTCCGTACAGAAATTCATTTGTGAAACGAATAATCGTCGAATCTGACATAGGCTCGAATAAATTGTGATCGTGCTTGCCGGGTCGGAGTTTCAATTCCAATTTCGCATACTCGCATGCAAATGCACAGATATAGCACGCGAAACAGCGATTCCGCACAGTAATACACTTCTGAAACGAAGAATCGTCGAATCTGACATACGCTCCAATAAATCGTGGTCGTGCTTGCCGAATCGGAGTTTCCGTACCAATTTCGCATATTTGCATACAAATGCACTGATCTAGCACGCGAAACAGCGATTCCGCACAGTAATACACTTCTGAAACGAAGAATCGTCGAATCTGACATAAGCTCGAATAAATCGTGGTCGTGCTTGCCGAATCGGAGTTTCCGTACCAATTTCGCATATTTGCATACAAATGCACTGATCTAGCACGCTAAACAGCGATTCCGTACAGAAATTCATTTGTGAAACGAATAATCGTCGAATCTGACATAAGCTCGAATAAACCATGATCGTGCTTGCCAAATCGGAGATTTCGTGCCAATTTCGCATATTTGCATGCAAATGCACTGATCTAGCGCGCGAAACAGCGATTCCGCACAGAAATACACTTCTCAAACGAAGAATCGTCGAATCTGACATAATCTCGAATAAATCGTGGTCGTGCTTGCCGAATCGGAGTTTCCGTGCCAATTTCGCATATTTGAATACAAATGCACTGATCTAGCACGCTAAACAGCGATTCCGTACAGAAATTCATTTGTGAAACGAATAATCGTCGAATCTGACATAGGCTCGAATAAATTGTGATCGTGCTTGCCGGGTCGGAGTTTCAATTCCAATTTCGCATACTTGCATGCAAATGCACTGATATAGCACGCGAAACAGCGATTCCGCACAGTAATACACTTCTGAAACGAAGAATCGTCGAATCTGACATAAGCTCGAATAAATCGTGGTCGTGCTTGCCGAATCGGAATTTCCGTACCAATTTCGCATATTTGCATACAAATGCACTGATCTAGCACGCTAAACAGCGATTCCGTACAGAAATTCATTTGTGAAACGAATAATCGTCGAATCTGACATAAGCTCGAATAAACCATGATCGTGCTTGCCAAATCGGAGATTTCGTGCCAATTTCGCATATTTGCATGCAAATGCACTGATCTAGCGCGCGAAACAGCGATTCCGCACAGTAATACACTTCTGAAACGAAGAATCGTCGAAACTGACATAAGCTCGAATAAATCGTGGTCGTGCTTGCCGAATCGGAGTTTCCGTACCAATTTCGCATATTTGCATACAAATGCACTGATCTAGCACGCTAAACAGCGATTCCGTACAGAAATTCATTTGTGAAACGAATAATCGTCGAATCTGACATAGGCTCGAATAAATTGTGATCGTGCTTGCCGGGTAGGAGTTTCAATTCCAATTTCGCATACTTGCATGCAAATGCACTGATATAGCACGCGAAACAGCGATTCCGCACAGTAATACACTTCTGAAACGAAGAATCGTCGAATCTGACATAAGCTCGAATAAATCGTGGTTGTGCTTGCCGAATCGGAATTTCCGTACCAATTTCGCATATTTGCATACAAATGCACTGATCTAGCACGCTAAACAGCGATTCCGTACAGAAATTCATTTGTGAAACGAATAATCGTCGAATCTGACATAAGCTCGAATAAACCATGATCGTGCTTGCCAAATCGGAGATTTCGTGCCAATTTCGCATATTTGCATGCAAATGCACTGATCTAGCGCGCGAAACAGCGATTCCGCACAGTAATACACTTCTGAAACGAAGAATCGTCGAAACTGACATAAGCTCGAATAAATCGTGGTCGTGCTTGCCGAATCGGAGTTTCCGTACCAATTTCGCATATTTGCATACAAATGCACTGATCTAGCACGCTAAACAGCGATTCCGTACAGAAATTCATTTGTGAAACGAATAATCGTCGAATCTGACATAGGCTCGAATAAATTGTGATCGTGCTTGCCGGGTCGGAGTTTCAATTCCAATTTCGCATACTTGCATGCAAATGCACTGATATAGCACGCGAAACAGCGATTCCGCACAGTAATACACTTCTGAAACGAAGAATCGTCGAATCTGACATAAGCTCGAATAAATCGTGGTCGTGCTTGCCGAATCGGAGTTTCCGTACCAATTTCGCATATTTGCATACAAATGCACTGATCTAGCACGCTAAACAGCGATTCCGTACAGAAATTCATTTGTGAAACGAATAATCGTCGAATCTGACATAAGCTCGAATAAACCATGATCGTGCTTGCCAAATCGGAGATTTCGTGCCAATTTCGCATATTTGCATGCAAATGCACTGATCTAGCGCGCGAAACAGCGATTCCGCACAGAAATACACTTCTCAAACGAAGAATCGTCGAATCTGACATAATCTCGAATAAATCGTGGTCGTGCTTGCCGAATCGGAGTTTCCGTGCCAATTTCGCATATTTGAATACAAATGCACTGATCTAGCACGCTAAACAGCGATTCCGTACAGAAATTCATTTGTGAAACGAATAATCGTCGAATCTGACATAGGCTCGAATAAATTGTGATCGTGCTTGCCGGGTCGGAGTTTCAATTCCAATTTCGCATACTTGCATGCAAATGCACTGATATAGCACGCGAAACAGCGATTCCGCACAGTAATACACTTCTGAAACGAAAAATCGTCGAATCTGACATAAGCTCGAATAAATCGTGGTCGTGCTTGCCGAATCGGAATTTCCGTACCAATTTCGCATATTTGCATACAAATGCACTGATCTAGCACGCTAAACAGCGATTCCGTACAGAAATTCATTTGTGAAACGAATAATCGTCGAATCTGACATAAGCTCGAATAAACCATGATCGTGCTTGCCAAATCGGAGATTTCGTGCCAATTTCGCATATTTGCATGCAAATGCACTGATCTAGCGCGCGAAACAGCGATTCCGCACAGTAATACACTTCTGAAACGAAGAATCGTCGAAACTGACATAAGCTCGAATAAATCGTGGTCGTGCTTGCCGAATCGGAGTTTCCGTACCAATTTCGCATATTTGCATACAAATGCACTGATCTAGCACGCTAAACAGCGATTCCGTACAGAAATTCATTTGTGAAACGAATAATCGTCGAATCTGACATAGGCTCGAATAAATTGTGATCGTGCTTGCCGGGTCGGAGTTTCAATTCCAATTTCGCATACTTGCATGCAAATGCACTGATATAGCACGCGAAACAGCGATTCCGCACAGTAATACACTTCTGAAACGAAGAATCGTCGAATCTGACATAAGCTCGAATAAATCGTGGTCGTGCTTGCCGAATCGGAATTTCCGTACCAATTTCGCATATTTGCATACAAATGCACTGATCTAGCACGCTAAACAGCGATTCCGTACAGAAATTCATTTGTGAAACGAATAATCGTCGAATCTGACATAAGCTCGAATAAACCATGATCGTGCTTGCCAAATCGGAGATTTCGTGCCAATTTCGCATATTTGCATGCAAATGCACTGATCTAGCGCGCGAAACAGCGATTCCGCACAGTAATACACTTCTGAAACGAAGAATCGTCGAAACTGACATAAGCTCGAATAAATCGTGGTCGTGCTTGCCGAATCGGAGTTTCCGTACCAATTTCGCATATTTGCATACAAATGCACTGATCTAGCACGCTAAACAGCGATTCCGTACAGAAATTCATTTGTGAAACGAATAATCGTCGAATCTGACATAGGCTCGAATAAATTGTGATCGTGCTTGCCGGGTCGGAGTTTCAATTCCAATTTCGCATACTTGCATGCAAATGCACTGATCTAGCGCGCGAAACAGCGATTCCGCACAGAAATACAGTTCTGAAACGAAGAATCGTCGAATCTGACATAAGCTCGAATAAATCGTGGTCGTGCTTGCCGAATCGGAGTTTCCGTACCAATTTCGCATATTTGCATACAAATGCACTGATCTAGCACGCTAAACAGCGATTCCGTACAGAAATTCATTTGTGAAACGAATAATCGTCGAATCTGACATAAGCTCGAATAAACCATGATCGTGCTTGCCAAATCGGAGATTTCGTGCCAATTTCGCATATTTGCATGCAAATGCACTGATCTAGCGCGCGAAACAGCGATTCCGCACAGAAATACACTTCTGAAACGAAGAATCGTCGAAACTGACATAGGCTCGAATAAATTGTGATCGTGCTTGCCGGGTCGGAGTTTCTATTCCAATTTCGCATACTTGCATGCAAATGCACTGATATAGCACGCGAAACAGCGATTCCGCACAGAAATTCATTTGTGAAACAAATAATCGTCGAATCTGACATAAGCTCGAATAAATCGTGATCGTGCTTGCCGAATCGGAGTTTTCGTGCCAATTTCGCATATTTCCATGCAAATGCACTGATCTAGCGCGCGAAACAGCGATTCCGCACAGAAATATACTTCTCAAACGAAGAATCGTCAAATCTGACATAATCCCGAATAAATCGTGGTCGTGCTTGCCGAATCGGAGTTTCCGTGCCAATTTCGCATATTTGAAAACAAATGCACTGATCTAGCTCGCTAAACAGCGATTCCGTACAGAAATTCATTTGTGAAACGAATAATCGTCGAATCTGACATAGCCTCGAATAAATTGTGATCGTGCTTGCCGGGTCGGAGTTTCAATTCCAATTTCGCATACTTGCATGCAAATGCACTGATCTAGCGCGCGAAACAGCGATTCCGCACAGAAATACACTTATGAAACGAAGAATCGTCGAATCTGACATAATCTCGAATAAATCGTGGTCGTGCTTGCCGAATCGGAGTTTCCGTGCCAATTTCGCATATCTGCATACAAATGCACTGATCTAGCACGCGAAACAGCGATTCCGCACAGAAATACACTTCTGAAACGAAGAATCGTCGAATCTGACATAGGCTCGAATAAATTGTGATCGTGCTTGACGGGTCGGAGTTTCTGTGCCAATTTGGCATGTTTGCATGCAAATGCACTGATCTAGCCCGCGAAACGGCGATTCCGCACAGAAATTCATTTGTGAAACAAATAATCGTCGAATCTGACATAAGATCGAAAAAATCGTGATCGTGCATGCCGAATCGGAGTTTTCGTGCCAATTTCGTATATTTGCATGCAAATGCACTGATCTAGCGCGCGAAACAGCGATTCCGCACAGAAATACACTTCTCAAACGAAGAATCGTCGAATCTGACATAATCTCGAATAAATCGTGGTCGTGCTTGCCGAATCGGAGTTTCCGTGCCAATTTCGCATATTTGAATACAAATGCACTGATCTAGCACGCTAAACAGCGATTCCGTACAGAAATTCATTTGTGAAACGAATAATCGTCGAATCTGACATAGGCTCGAATAAATTGTGATCGTGCTTGCCGGGTCGGAGTTTCAATTCCAATTTCGCATACTTGCATGCAAATGCACTGATATAGCACGCGAAACAGCGATTCCGCGCAGTAATACACTTCTGAAACGAAGAATCGTCGAATCTGACATAAGCTCGAATAAATCGTGGTCGTGCTTGCCGAATCGGAGTTTCCGTACCAATTTCGCATATTTGCATACAAATGCACTGATCTAGCACGCTAAACAGCGATTCCGTACAGAAATTCATTTGTGAAACGAATAATCGTCGAATCTGACATAAGCTCGAATAAACCATGATCGTGCTTGCCAAATCGGAGTTTCCGTGCCAATTTCGCATATTTGAATACAAATGCACTGATCTAGCACGCTAAACAGCGATTCCGTACAGAAATACAGTTCTGAAACGAAGAATCGTCGAATCTGACATAAGCTCGAATAAATCGTGGTCGTGCTTGCCGAATCGGAATTTCCGTACCAATTTCGCATATTTGCATACAAATGCACTGATCTAGCACGCTAAACAGCGATTCCGTACAGAAATTCATTTGTGAAACGAATAATCGTCGAATCTGACATAAGCTCGAATAAACCATGATCGTGCTTGCCAAATCGGACATTTCGTGCCAATTTCGCATATTTGTATACAAATGCACTGATCTAGCACGCTAAACAGCGATTCCGTACAGAAATTCATTTGTGAAACGAATAATCGTCGAATCTGACATAAGCTCGAATAAACCATGATCGTGCTTGCCGAATCGGAGTTTCCGTGCCAATTTCGCATATTTGAATACAAATGCACTGATCTAGCACGCTAAACAGCGATTCCGTACAGAAATACAGTTCTGAAACGAAGAATCGTCGAATCTGACATAAGCTCGAATAAATCGTGGTCGTGCTTGCCGAATCGGAATTTCCGTACCAATTTCGCATATTTGCATACAAATGCACTGATCTAGCACGCTAAACAGCGATTCCGTACAGAAATTCATTTGTGAAACGAATAATCGTCGAATCTGACATAAGCTCGAATAAACCATGATCGTGCTTGCCAAATCGGAGATTTCGTGCCAATTTCGCATATTTGCATGCAAATGCACTGATCTAGCGCGCGAAACAGCGATTCCGCACAGTAATACACTTCTGAAACGAAGAATCGTCGAAACTGACATAAGCTCGAATAAATCGTGGTCGTGCTTGCCGAATCGGAGTTTCCGTACCAATTTCGCATATTTGCATACAAATGCACTGATCTAGCACGCTAAACAGCGATTCCGTACAGAAATTCATTTGTGAACGAATAATCGTCGAATCTGACATAGGCTCGAATAAATTGTGATCGTGCTTGCCGGTCGGAGTTTCAATTCCAATTTCGCATACTTGCATGCAAATGCACTGATATAGCACGCGAAACAGCGATTCCGCACAGTAATACACTTCTGAAACGAAGAATCGTCGAATCTGACATAAGCTCGAATAAATCGTGGTCGTGCTTGCCGAATCGGAGTTTCCGTACCAATTTCGCATATTTGCATACAAATGCACTGATCTAGCACGCTAAACAGCGATTCCGTACAGAAATTCATTTGTGAAACGAATAATCGTCGAATCTGACATAAGCTCGAATAAACCATGATCGTGCTTGCCAAATCGGAGATTTCGTGCCAATTTCGCATATTTGCATGCAAATGCACTGATCTAGCGCGCGAAACAGCGATTCCGCACAGAAATACACTTCTCAAACGAAGAATCGTCGAATCTGACATAATCTCGAATAAATCGTGGTCGTGCTTGCCGAATCGGAGTTTCCGTGCCAATTTCGCATATTTGAAAACAAATGCACTGATCTAGCTCGCTAACAGCGATTCCGTACAGAAATTCATTTGTGAAACGAATAATCGTCGAATCTGACATAGGCTCGAATAAATTGTGATCGTGCTTGCCGGGTCGGAGTTTCAATTCCAATTTCGCATACTTGCATGCAATGCACTGATCTAGCGCGCGAAACAGCGATTCCGCACAGAAATACACTTATGAAACGAAGAATCGGTCGAATCTGACATAATCTCGAATAAATCGTGGTCGTGCTTGCGAATCGGAGTTTCCGTGCCAATTTCGCATATCTGCATACAAATGCACTGATCTAGCACGCGAAACAGCGATTCCGCACAGAAATACACTCTGAAACGAAGAATCGTCGAATCTGACATAGGCTCGAATAAATTGTGATCGTGCTTGACGGGTCGGAGTTTCTGTGCCAATTTGGCATGTTTGCATGCAAATGCACTGATCTAGCCCGCGAAACGGCGATTCCGCACAGAAATTCATTTGTGAAACAATAATCGTCGAATCTGACATAAGATCGAAAAAATCGTGATCGTGCATGCCGAATCGGAGTTTTCGTGCCAATTTCGTATATTTGCATGCAAATGCACTGATCTAGCGCGCGAAACAGCGATTCCGCACAGAAATACACTTCTCAAACGAAGAATCGTCGAATCTGACATAATCTCGAATAAATCGTGGTCGTGCTTGCCGAATCGGAGTTTCCGTGCCAATTTCGCATATTTGAATACAAATGCACTGATCTAGCACGCTAAACAGCGATTCCGTACAGAAATTCATTTGTGAAACGAATAATCGTCGAATCTGACATAGGCTCGAATAAATTGTGATCGTGCTTGCCGGGTCGGAGTTTCAATTCCAATTTCGCATACTTGCATGCAAATGCACTGATATAGCACGCGAAACAGCGATTCCGCACAGTAATACACTTCTGAAACGAAGAATCGTCGATCTGACATAAGCTCGAATAAATCGTGGTCGTGCTTGCCGAATCGGAGTTTCCGTACCAATTTCGCATATTTGCATACAAATGCACTGATCTAGCACGCTAAACAGCGATTCCGTACAGAAATTCATTTGTGAAACGAATAATCGTCGAATCTGACATAAGCTCGAATAAACCATGATCGTGCTTGCCAAATCGGAGTTTCCGTGCCAATTTCGCATATTTGAATACAAATGCACTGATCTAGCACGCTAAACAGCGATTCCGTACAGAAATACAGTTCTGAAACGAAGAATCGTCGAATCTGACATAAGCTCGAATAAATCGTGGTCGTGCTTGCCGAATCGGAATTTCCGTACCAATTTCGCATATTTGCATACAAATGCACTGATCTAGCACGCTAAACAGCGATTCCGTACAGAAATTCATTTGTGAAACGAATAATCGTCGAATCTGACATAAGCTCGAATAAACCATGATCGTGCTTGCCAAATCGGAGATTTCGTGCCAATTTCGCATATTTGCATACAAATGCACTGATCTAGCACGCTAAACAGCGATTCCGTACAGAAATTCATTTGTGAAACGAATAATCGTCGAATCTGACATAAGCTCGAATAAACCATGATCGTGCTTGCCGAATCGGAGTTTCCGTGCCAATTTCGCATATTTGAATACAAATGCACTGATCTAGCACGCTAAACAGCGATTCCGTACAGAAATACAGTTCTGAAACGAAGAATCGTCGAATCTGACATAAGCTCGAATAAATCGTGGTCGTGCTTGCCGAATCGGAATTTCCGTACCAATTTCGCATATTTGCATACAAATGCACTGATCTAGCACGCTAAACAGCGATTCCGTACAGAAATTCATTTGTGAAACGAATAATCGTCGAATCTGACATAGGCTCGAATAAATTGTGATCGTGCTTGCCGGGTCGGAGTTTCAATTCCAATTTCGCATACTTGCATGCAAATGCACTGATATAGCACGCGAAACAGCGATTCCGCACAGTAATACACTTCTGAAACGAAGAATCGTCGAATCTGACATAAGCTCGAATAAATCGTGGTCGTGCTTGCCGAATCGGAGTTTCCGTACCAATTTCGCATATTTGCATACAAATGCACTGATCTAGCACGCTAAACAGCGATTCCGTACAGAAATTCATTTGTGAAACGAATAATCGTCGAATCTGACATAGGCTCGAATAAATTGTGATCGTGCTTGCCGGGTCGGAGTTTCAATTCCAATTTCGCATACTTGCATGCAAATGCACTGATCTAGCGCGCGAAACAGCGATTCCGCACAGAAATACAGTTCTGAAACGAAGAATCGTCGAATCTGACATAAGCTCGAATAAATCGTGGTCGTGCTTGCCGAATCGGAGTTTCCGTACCAATTTCGCATATTTGCATACAAATGCACTGATCTAGCACGCTAAACAGCGATTCCGTACAGAAATTCATTGTGAAACGAATAATCGTCGATCTGACATAAGCTCGAATAAACCATGATCGTGCTTGCCAAATCGGAGATTTCGTGCCAATTTCGCATATTTGCATGCAAATGCACTGATCTAGCGCGCGAAACAGCGATTCCGCACAGAAATACACTTCTCAAACGAAGAATCGTCGAATCTGACATAATCTCGAATAAATCGTGGTCGTGCTTGCCGAATCGGAGTTTCCGTGCCAATTTCGCATATTTGAAAACAAATGCACTGATCTAGCTCGCTAAACAGCGATTCCGTACAGAAATTCATTTGTGAAACGAATAATCGTCGAATCTGACATAGGCTCGAATAAATTGTGATCGTGCTTGCCGGGTCGGAGTTTCAATTCAATTTCGCATACTTGCATGCAAATGCACTGATCTAGCGCGCGAAACAGCGATTCCGCACAGAAATACACTTATGAAACGAAGAATCGTCGAATCTGACATAATCTCGAATAAATCGTGGTCGTGCTTGCCGAATCGGAGTTTCCGTGCCAATTTCGCATATCTGCATACAAATGCACTGATCTAGCACGCGAAACAGCGATTCCGCACAGAAATACACTTCTGAAACGAAGAATCGTCGAATCTGACATAGGCTCGAATAAATTGTGATCGTGCTTGACGGGTCGGAGTTTCTGTGCCAATTTGGCATGTTTGCATGCAAATGCACTGATCTAGCCCGCGAAACGGCGATTCCGCACAGAAATTCATTTGTGAAACAAATAATCGTCGAATCTGACATAAGATCGAAAAAATCGTGATCGTGCATGCCGAATCGGAGTTTCGTGCCAATTTCGTATATTTGCATGCAAATGCACTGATCTAGCGCGCGAAACAGTGATTCCGCACAGAAATACACTTCTCAAACGAAGAATCGTCGAATCTGACATAATCTCGAATAAATCGTGGTCGTGCTTGCCGAATCGGAGTTTCCGTGCCAATTTCGCATATTTGAATACAAATGCACTGATCTAGCACGCTAAACAGCGATTCCGTACAGAAATTCATTTGTGAAACGAATAATCGTCGAATCTGACATACGCTCGAATAAATTGTGATCGTGCTTGCCGTGTCGGAGTTTCTATTCCAATTTGGCATACTTGCCTGCAAATGCACTGATCTAGCGCGCGAAACAGCGATTCCGCACAGGAATACACTTTTGAAACGAAGAATCGTCGAATCTGACATAAGCTCGAATAAATCGTGGTCGTGCTTGCCGAATCGGAGTTTCCGTACCAATTTCGCATATTTGCATATAAATGCACTGATCTAGCACGCTAAACAGCGATTCCGTACAGAAATTCATTTGTGAAACGAATAATCGTCGAATCTGACATAAGCTCGAATAAACCATGATCGTGCTTGCCACATCGGAGTTCCGTGCCAATTTCGCATATTTGAATACAAATGCACTGATCTAGCACGCTAAACAGCGATTCCGTACAGAAATTCATTTGTGAAACGAATAATCGTCGAATCTGACATACGCTCGAATAAATTGTGGTCGTGCTTGCCGTGTCGGAGTTTCTATTCCAATTTGGCATACTTGCCTGCAAATGCACTGATCTAGCGCGCGAAACAGCGATTCCGCACAGAAATACACTTCTGAAACGAAGAATCGTCGAATCTGACATAAGCTCGAATAAATCGTGATCGTGCTTGCCGAATCGGAGTTTTCGTGCCAATTTCGCATATTTGCATGCAAATGCACTGATCAGGCGCGCGAAACAGCGATTCCGCACAGAAATACACTTCTGAAACGAAGAATCGTCGAAACTGACATAGGCTCGAATAAATTGTGATCGTGCTTGCCGGGTCGGAGTTTCTATTCCAATTTCGCATACTTGCATGCAAATGCACTGATATAGCACGCGAAACAGCATTTCCGCACATAAATACACTTCTGAAACGAAGAATCGTCGAATCTGACATAGGCTCGAATAAATTGTGATCGTGCTTGCCTGGTCGGAGTTTCTGTCCAATTTCGCATATTTGCATGCAAATGCACTGATCTAGCACGCGAAACAGCGATTCCGCACAGAAATACACTTCTGAAACGAAGAATCGTCGAATCTGACATAACGTCGAATAAATCGTGATCGTGCTTGCCGTGTCGGAGTTTCTATTCCAATTTGGCATACTTGCCTGCAAATGCACGGATCTAGCGCGCGAAACAGCGATTCCGCACAGAAATACACTTCTGAAACGAAGAATCGTCGAATCTGACATAAGCTCGAATAAATCGTGATCGTGATTGCCGGTCGGAGTTTCTATTCCAATTGGTCATACTTGCATGCAAATGCACCGATCTAGCGCGCGAAACAGCGATTCCGCACAGAAATACACTTCTGAAACGAAGAATCGTCGAATCTGACATAAGCTCGAATAAATCGTGGTCGTGCTTGCCGAATCGGAGTTTCCGTACCTATTTCGCATATTTGCATACAAATGCACTGATCTAGCACGCTAAACAGCGATTCCGTACAGAAATTCATTTGTGAAACGAATAATCGTCGAATCTGACATATGCTCGAATAAACCATGATCGTGCTTGCCAAATCGGAGATTTCTTGCCAATTTCGCATATTTGCATGCAAATGCTCTGATCTAGCGCGCGAAACAGCGATTCCGCACAGAAATACACTTCAGAAACGAAGAATGTCGAAACTGACATAGGCTCGAATAAATTGTGATCGTGCTTGCCGGGTCGGAGTTTCAATCCAATTTCGCATACTTGCATGCAAATGCACTGATATAGCACGCGAAACAGCGATTCCGCACAGAAATACACTTCTGAAACGAAGAATCGTCGAATCTGACATAAGCTCGAATAAATCGTGATCGTGATTGCCGGTCGGAGTTTCTATTCCAATTTGTCATACTTGCATGCAAATGCACTGATCTAGCGCGCGAAACAGCGATTACGCACAGAAATACACTTCTGAAACGAAGAGTCGTCGAATCTGACATAAGCTCGAATAAATCGTGATCGTGATTGTGCGGATCGGAGTTTCTGTGCCAATTTGGAATGTTTGCATGCAAATGCACTGATCTAACACGCGAAACAGCGATTCCTCACATAAATACACTTCTGAAACGAAGAATAGTCGAATCTGACATAGGCTCGAATAAATTGTGATCGTGCTTGCCTGGTCGGAGTTTCTGTCCAATTCGCATATTTGCATGCAAATGCACTGATCTAGCACGCGAAACAGCGATTCCGCACAGATATACACTTCTGAAACGAAGAATCGTCGAATCTGACATAAGCTCGAATAAATCGTGATCGTGCTTGCCGAATCGGAGTTTTCGTGCCAATTTCGCATATTTGCATGCAAATGCACTGATCTAGCGCGCGAAACAACGATTCCGCACAGAAATACACTTCTGAAACGAAGAATCGTCGAAACTGACATAGGCTCGAATAAATTGTGATCGTGCTTGCCGGGTCGGAGTTTCTATTCCAATTTCGCATACTTGCATGCAAATGCACTGATATAGCACGCGAAACAGCGATTCCGCACAGAAATTCATTTGTGAAACAAATAATCGTCGAATCTGACATAAGCTCGAATAAATCGTGATCGTGCTTGCCGAATCGGAGTTTTCGTGCCAATTTCGCATATTTGCATGCAAATGCACTGATCTAGCGCGCGAAACAGCGATTCCGCACAGAAATACACTTCTCAAACGAAGAATCGTCGAATCTGACATAATCCCGAATAAATCGTGGTCGTGCTTGCCGAATCGGAGTTTTCCGTGCCAATTTCGCATATTTGAAAACAAATGCACTGATCTAGCTCGCTAAACAGCGATTCCGTACAGAAATTCATTTGTGAAACGAATAATCGTCGAATCTGACATAGGCTCGAATAAATTGTGATCGTGCTTGCCGGGTCGGAGTTTCAATTCCAATTTCGCATACTTGCATGCAAATGCACTGATCTAGCGCACGAAACAGCGATTCCGCACAGAAATACACTTCTGAAACGAAGAATCGTCGAATCTGACATAAGCTCGAATAAATCGTGATCGTGCATGCCAAATCGGAGTTCCGTGCCAATTTCGCATATCTGCATACAAATGCACTGATCTAGCACGCGAAACAGCAATTCCGCACAGAAATACACTTCTGAAACGAAGAATCGTCGAATCTGACATAAGCTCGAATAAATCGTGATCGTGATTGCCGGTCGGAGTTTCTATTCCAATTTGTCATACTTGCATGCAAATGCACTGATCTAGCGCGCGAAACAGCGATTACGCACAGAAATACACTTCTGAAACGAAGAGTCGTCGAATCTGACATAAGCTCGAATAAATCGTGATCGTGATTGTGCGGATCGGAGTTTCTGTGCCAATTTGGAATGTTTGCATGCAAATGCACTGATCTAACACGCGAAACAGCGATTCCTCACATAAATACACTTCTGAAACGAAGAATAGTCGAATCTGACATAGGCTCGAATAAATTGTGATCGTGCTTGCCTGGTCGGAGTTTCTGTCCAATTTCGCATATTTGCATGCAAATGCACTGATCTAGCACGCGAAAACAGCGATTCCGCACAGATATACACTTCTGAAACGAAGAATCGTCGAATCTGACATAAGCTCGAATAAATCGTGATCGTGCTTGCCGAATCGGAGTTTTCGTGCCAATTTCGCATATTTGCATGCAAATGCACTGATCTAGCGCGCGAAACAACGATTCCGCACAGAAATACACTTCTGAAACGAAGAATCGTCGAAACTGACATAGGCTCGAATAAATTGTGATCGTGCTTGCCGGGTCGGAGTTTCTATTCCAATTTCGCATACTTGCATGCAAATGCACTGATATAGCACGCGAAACAGCGATTCCGCACAGAAATTCATTTGTGAAACAAATAATCGTCGAATCTGACATAAGCTCGAATAAATCGTGATCGTGCTTGCCGAATCGGAGTTTTCGTGCCAATTTCGCATATTTGCATGCAAATGCACTGATCTAGCGCGCGAAACAGCGATTCCGCACAGAAATACACTTCTCAAACGAAGAATCGTCGAATCTGACATAATCCCGAATAAATCGTGGTCGTGCTTGCCGAATCGGAGTTTCCGTGCCAATTTCGCATATTTGAAAACAAATGCACTGATCTAGCTCGCTAAACAGCGATTCCGTACAGAAATTCATTTGTGAAACGAATAATCGTCGAATCTGACATAGGCTCGAATAAATTGTGATCGTGCTTGCCGGGTCGGAGTTTCAATTCCAATTTCGCATACTTGCATGCAAATGCACTGATCTAGCGCACGAAACAGCGATTTCCGCACAGAAATACACTTCTGAAACGAAGAATCGTCGAATCTGACATAAGCTCGAATAAATCGTGATCGTGCATGCCAAATCGAGTTTCCGTGCCAATTTCGCATATCTGCATACAAATGCACTGATCTAGCACGCGAAACAGCGATTCCGCACAGAAATACACTTCTGAAACGAAGAATCGTCGAATCTGACATAGGCTCGAATAAATTGTGATCGTGCTTGACGGGTCGGAGTTTCTGTGCCAATTTGGCATGTTTGCATGCAAATGCACTGATCTAGCCCGCGAAACGGCGATTCCGCACAGAAATTCATTTGTGAAACAAATAATCGTCGAATCTGACATAAGCTCGAAAAAAATCGTGATCGTGCATGCCGAATCGGAGTTTTCGTGCCAATTTCGTATATTTGCATGCAAATGCACTGATCTAGCGCGCGAAACAGCGATTCCGCACAGAAATACACTTCTCAAACGAAGATCGTCGAATCTGACATAAGCTCGAATAAACCATGATCGTGCTTGCCGAAGTCGGAGTTTCCGTGCCAATTTCGCATATCTGAATACAATGCACTGATCTAGCACGCTAAACAGCGATTCCGTACAGAAATTCATTTGTGAAACGAATAATCGTCGAATCTGACATACGCTCGAATAAATTGTGATCGTGCTTGCCGTGGTCGGAGTTTCTATTCCAATTTGGCATACTTGCCTGCAAATGCACTGATCTAGCGCGCGAAACAGCGATTCCGCACAGGAATACACTTCTGAAACGAAGAATCGTCGAATCTGACATAAGCTCGAATAAATCGTGATCGTGCTTGCCGAATCGGAGTTTTCGTGCCAATTTCGCATATTTGCATGCAAATGCACTGATCCAGCGCGCGAACAGCGATTCCGCACAGAAATACACTTCTGAAACGAAGAATCGTCGAAACTGACATAGGCTCGAATAAATTGTGATCGTGCTTGCCGGGTCGGAGTTTCTATTCCAATTTCGCATACTTGCATGCAAATGCACTGATATAGCACGCGAAACAGCGATTCCGCACATAAATACACTTCTGAAACGAAGAATCGTCGAATCTGACATAGGCTCGAATAAATTGTGATCGTGCTTGCCTGGTCGGAGTTTCTGTCCAATTTCGCATATTTGCATACAAATGCACTGATCTAGCACGCGAAAACAGCGATTCCGCACAGAAATACACTTCTGAAACGAAGAATCGTCGAATCTGACATAACGTCGAATAAATCGTGATCGTGCTTGCCGTGTCGGAGTTTCTATTCCAATTTGGCATACTTGCCTGCAAATGCACGGATCTAGCGCGCGAAACAGCGATTCCGCACAGAAATACACTTCTGAAACGAAGAATCGTCGAATCTGACATAAGCTCGAATAAATCGTGATCGTGATTGCCGGTCGGAGTTTCTATTCCAATTGGTCATACTTGCATGCAAATGCACCGATCTAGCGCGCGAAACAGCGATTCCGCACAGAAATACACTTCTGAAACGAAGAATCGTCGAATCTGACATAAGCTCGAATAAATCGTGGTCGTGCTTGCCGAATCGGAGTTTCCGTACCTATTTCGCATATTTGCATACAAATGCACTGATCTAGCACGCTAAACAGCGATTCCGTACAGAAATTCATTTGTGAAACGAATAATCGTCGAATCTGACATAAGCTCGAATAAACCATGATCGTGCTTGCCAAATCGGAGATTTCGTGCCAATTTCGCATATTTGCATGCAAATGCTCTGATCTAGCGCGCGAAACAGCGATTCCCGCACAGAAATTCATTTGTGAAACAAATAATCGTCGAATCTGACATAAGCTCGAATAAATCGTGATCGTGCTTGCCGAATCGGAGTTTTCGTGCCAATTTCGTATATTTGCATGCAAATGCACTGATCTAGCGCGCGAAACAGCGATTCCGCACAGAAATTCATTTGTGAAACGAATAATCGTCGAATCTGACATAAGCTCGAATAAATTGTGATCGTGCTTGCCGGGTCGGAGTTTCAATTCCAATTTCGCATACTTGCATGCAAATGCACTGATATAGCACGCGAAACAGCGATTCCGCACAGTAATACACTTCTGAAACGAAGAATCGTCGAATCTGACATAAGCTCGAATAAATCGTGGGTCGTGCTTGCCGAATCGGAGTTTCCGTACCAATTTCGCATATTTGCATATAAATGCACTGATCTAGCACGCTAAACAGCGATTCCGTACAGAAATTCATTTGTGAAACGAATAATCGTCGAATCTGACATAAGCTCGAATAAACCATGATCGTGCTTGCCACATCGGAGTTTCCGTGGCCAATTTCGCATATTTGAATACAAATGCACTGATCTAGCACGCTAAACAGCGATTCCGTACAGAAATTCATTTGTGAAACGAATAATCGTCGAATCTGACATACGCTCGAATAAATTGTGGTCGTGCTTGCCGTGTCGGAGTTTCTATTCCAAATTTGCATACTTGCCTGCAAATGCACTGATCTAGCGCGCGAAACAGCGATTCCGCACAGAAATACACTTCTGAAACGAAGAATCGTCGAATCTGACATAAGCTCGAATAAATCGTGATCGTGCTTGCCGAATACGGAGTTTTCGTGCCAATTTCGTATATTTGCATGCAAATGCACTGATCTAGCGCGCGAAACAGCGATTCCGCACAGAAATTCTTTGTGAAACGAATAATCGTCGAATCTGACATAAGCTCGAATAAATTGTGATCGTGCTTGCCGGGTCGGAGTTTCAATTCCAATTTCGCATACTTGCATGCAAATGCACTGAGATAGCCGGCGAAACAGCGATTCCGCACAGTAATACACTTCTGATACGAAGAATCGTCGAATCTGACATAAGCTCGAATAAATCGTGGTCAGTGCTTGCCGAATCGGAGTTTCCGTACCAATTTCGCATATTTGCATATAAATTGCACTGATCTAGCACGCTAAACAGCGATTCCGTACAGAAATTCATTTGTGAAACGAATAATCGTCGAATCTGACATAGCTCGAATAAACCATGATCGTGCTTGCCACATCGGAGTTTCGTGCCAATTTCGCATATTTGAATACAAATGCACTGATCTAGCACGCTAACAGCGATTCCGTACAGAAATTCATTTGTGGAAACGAATAATCGTCGAATCTGACATACGCTCGAATAAATTGTGGTCGTGCTTGCCGTGTCGGAGTTTCTATTCCAATTGGCATACTTGCCTGCAAATGCACTGATCTAGCGCGCGAAACAGCGATTCCGCACAGAAATACACTTCTGAAACGAGAATCGTCGAATCTGACATAAGCTCGAATAAATCGTGATCGTGCTTGCCGAATCGGAGTTTTCGTGCCAATTTCGCATATTTGCATGCAAATGCACTGATCCAGCGCGCGAAACAGCGATTCCGCACAGAAATACACTTCTGAAACGAAGAATCGTCGAAACTGACATAGGCTCGAATAATTGTGATCGTGCTTGCCGGGTCGGAGTTTCTATCCAATTTCGCATACTTGCATGCAAATGCACTGATATAGCACGCGAAACAGCATTTCCGCACATAAATACACTTCTGAAACGAAGAATCGTCGAATCTGACATAGGCTCGAATAAATTGTGATCGTGCTTGCCTGGTCGGAGTTTCTGTCCAATTTCGCATATTTGCATGCAAATGCACTGATCTAGCACGCGAAACAGCGATTCCGCACAGAAATACACTCTGAAACGAAGAATCGTCGAATCTGACATAACGTCGAATAAATCGTGATCGTGCTTGCCGTGTCGGAGTTTCTATTCCAATTTGGCATACTTGCCTGCAAATGCACGGATCTAGCGCGCGAAACAGCGATTCCGCACAGAAATACACTTCTGAAACGAAGAATCGTCGAATCTGACATAAGCTCGAATAAATCGTGATCGTGATTGCCGGTCGGAGTTTCTATTCCAATTGGTCATACTTGCATGCAAATGCACCGATCTAGCGCGCGAAAACAGCGATTCCGCACAGAAATACACTTCTGAAACGAAGAATCGTCGGAATCTGACATAAGCTCGAATAAATCGTGGTCGTGCTTGCCGAATCGGAGTTTCCGTACCTATTTCGCATATTTGCATACAAATGCACTGATCTAGCACGCTAAACAGCGATTCCGTACAGAAATTCATTTGTGAAACGAATAATCGTCGAATCTGACATATGCTCGAATAAACCATGATCGTGCTTGCCAAATCGAGATTTCTTGCCAATTTCGCATATTTGCATGCAAATGCTCTGATCTAGCGCGCGAAACAGCGATTCCGCACAGAAATACACTTCTGAAACGAAGAATGTCGAAACTGACATAGGCTCGAATAAATTGTGATCGTGCTTGCCGGGTCGGAGTTTCAATTCCAATTTCGCATACTTGCATGCAAATGCACTGATATAGCACGCGAAACAGCGATTCCGCACAGAAATACACTTCTGAAACGAAGAATCGTCGAATCTGACATAAGCTCGAATAAATCGTGATCGTGATTGCCGGTCGGAGTTTCTATTCCAATTTGTCATACTTGCATGCAAATGCACTGATCTAGCGCGCGAAACAGCGATTACGCACAGAAATACACTTCTGAAACGAAGAGTCGTCGAATCTGACATAAGCTCGAATAAATCGTGATCGTGATTGTGCGGATCGGAGTTTCTGTGCCAATTGGAATGTTTGCATGCAAATGCACTGATCTAACACGCGAAACATCGATTCCTCACATAAATACACTTCTGAAACGAAGAATAGTCGAATCTGACATAGGCTCGAATAATTTGTGATCGTGCTTGCCTGGTCGGAGTTTCTGTCCAATTTCGCATATTTGCATGCAAATGCACTGATCTAGCACGCGAAACAGCGATTCCGCACAGATATACACTTCTGAAACGAAGAATCGTCGAATCTGACATAAGCTCGAATAAATCGTGATCGTGCTTGCCGAATCGGAGTTTCGTGCCAATTTCGCATATTTGCATGCAAATGCACTGATCTAGCGCGCGAAACAACGATTCCGCACAGAAATACACTTCTGAAACGAAGAATCGTCGAAACTGACATAGGCTCGAATAAATTGTGATCGTGCTTGCCGGGTCGGAGTTTCTATTCCAATTTCGCATACTTGCATGCAAATGCACTGATATAGCACGCGAAACAGCGATTCCGCACAGAAATTCATTTGTGAAACAAATAATCGTCGAATCTGACATAAGCTCGAATAAATCGTGATCGTGCTTGCCGAATCGGAGTTTTCGTGCCAATTCGCATATTTGCATGCAAATGCACTGATCTAGCGCGCGAAACAGCGATTCCGCACAGAAATACACTTCTCAAACGAAGAATCGTCGAATCTGACATAATCCCGAATAAATCGTGGTCGTGCTTGCCGAATCGGAGTTTCCGTGCCAATTTCGCATATTTGAAAACAAATGCACTGATCTAGCTCGCTAAACAGCGATTCCGTACAGAAATTCATTTGTGAAACGAATAATCGTCGAATCTGACATAGGCTCGAATAAATTGTGATCGTGCTTGCGGGTCCGGAGTTTCAATTCAATTTCGCATACTTGCATGCAAATGCACTGATCTAGCGCACCGACACCAGCGATTCCGCACAGAAATACACTTCTGAAACGAAGAATCGTCGAATCTGACATAAGCTCGAATAAATCGTGATCGTGCATGCAAATCGGAGTTTCCGTGCCAATTCGCATATCTGCAACAAATGCACTGATCTAGCACGCGAAACAGCAATTCCGCACAGAAATACACTTCTGAAACGAAGAATCGTCCGAATCTGACATAAGCTCGAATAAATCGTGATCGTGATTGCACGGTCGGAGTTTCTATTCCAATTTGTCATACTTGCATGCAAATGCACTGATCTAGCGCGCGAAACAGCGATTACGCACAGAAATACACTTCTGAAACGAAGAGTCGTCGAATCTGACATAAGCTCGAATAAATCGTGATCGTGATTGTGCGGATCGGAGTTTCTGTGCCATTTGGAATGTTTGCATGCAAATGCACTGATCTAACACGCGAAAACAGCGATTCCTCACATAATACACTTCTGAAACGAAGAATAGTCGAATCTGACATAGGCTCGAATAAATTGTGATCGTGCTTGCCTGGTCGGAGTTTCTGTCCAATTTCGCATATTTGCATGCAAATGCACTGATCTAGCACGCCGAAACAGCGATTCCGCACAGATATACACTTCTGAAACGAAGAATCGTCGAATCTGACATAAGCTCGAATAAATCGTGATCGTGCTTGCCGAATCGGAGTTTTCGTGCCAATTTCGCATATTTGCATGCAAATGCACTGATCTAGCGCGGCGAAACAACGATTCCGCACAGAAATACACTTCTGAAACGAAGAATCGTCGAAACTGACATAGGCTCGAATAAATTGTGATCGTGCTTGCCGGGTCGGAGTTTCTATTCCAATTTCGCATACTTGCATGCAAATGCACTGATATAGCACGCGAAACAGCGATTCCGCACAGAAATTCATTTGTGAAACAAATAATCGTCGAATCTGACATAAGCTCGAATAAATCGTGATCGTGCTTGCCGAATCGGAGTTTTCGTGCCAATTTCGCATATTTGCATGCAAATGCACTGATCTAGCGCGCGAAACAGCGATTCCGCACAGAAATACACTTCTCACACGAAGAATCGTCGAATCTGACATAATCCCGAATAAATCGTGGTCGTGCTTGCCGAATCGGAGTTTCCGTGCCAATTTCGCATATTTGAAAACAAATGCAACTGATCTAGCTCGCTAAACAGCGATTCCGTACAGAAATTCATTTGTGAAACGAATAATCGTCGAATCTGACATAGGCTCGAATAAATTGTGATCGTGCTTGCCGGTCGGAGTTTCAATCCAATTTCGCATACTTGCATGCAAATGCACTGATCTAGCGCACGAAACAGCGATTCCGCACAGAAATACACTTCTGAAACGAAGAATCGTCGAATCTGACATAAGCTCGAATAAATCGTGATCGTGCATGCCAAATCGGAGTTTCCGTGCCAATTTCGCATATCTGCATACAAATGCACTGATTCAGCACGCGAAACAGCGATTCCGCACAGAAATACACTTCTGAAACGAAGAATCGTCGAATCTGACATAGGCACGAATAAATTGTGATCGTGCTTGACGGGTCGGAGTTTCTGTGCCAATTTGGCATGTTGCATGCAAATGCACTGATCTAGGCCCGCGAAACGGCGATTCCGCACAGAAATTCATTGTGAAACAAATAATCGTCGAATCTGACATAAGCTCGAAAAATCGTGATCGTG
>NW_027470351.1:0-39273 GCF_051020765.1 Lasioglossum baleicum
TCCTCCTCGAGGACTTTCATCGTGATCCAACACGGACGATTTCGATCGTAAAGCCCGGGTAACCGACCAGCGTTTCTAACCAACGTTTGCGGACACCTGCGAATGTTTACTCGGTAGCGTTTGTCAAGCAGATATCCCCCAGAGATGGACACGCGTGCAAACGACCGGTTTTAACAAACAATCTCGAGTTTCGGCGACAATTAACGGTACACAGCCGCGAAACGTGCGCAAACTACGAGCGAATTTTCATTCGATGTGAAATAAGATACACCCGCTTGGTTGAAAACTCGCGAATCCTCGCGACTGTTTGCTTGCTCGCGAATAGCGCGCACGGAGGCGAATTGGCTTTGGTAAACATCGGGAAAGATCGGCAAACGTTGCTCGATGCCGTTGGATGCCCAAGTTTGCTCGCCGCTATCGAGAGGCAAACTTTCTTGCAACGGGGAGTCACGGGGAGACAGAAGTCGAGGAGCCCTGTCCGCGGCGTATAATGCTCAAACCTAAATCCCATTGTCGGTCGAGCTAGAGCGCTCCTTTTCGGCGCTGGTACGCGATGGAACGAGTTAAAAGATAGCGACACACAATGTAACACGACGCCGCTGCCTAGGTACAAGAGGAAGGCAGAAGAAAACACTTGTTCCCCATTGTTCCCGGATGGCACCTCGCCGGGGTAAGATCACCTACGGCCTCCTCCTACTTTTCTTCCGCCTATCTTTCGCCCGTGCACAGCCTCTCGCGGAGCGACGAAGGTCGCCGTGAAGCGAGGCTGGCGCTACGCGCGGAATGCAAACGGGACGAGCGATTATGCTCGCCGGCCGTTTTGTCATCGGTAAAAATAGAATGGGATGGAAACACGCGTGAATGGGCTGAAAAACGGAACCAGGCTGGACGCTTTTGAAAACAACGACAGCCCGAATGGATCTCTTACATTCGTGCCTCTTCCGTACAAAAGCCAGCTCGGCCTTTTGTTTGCCTGCAGCGCCAGGCCGTTGAAAAAAGAAAAAAAAGGCAAAGGATTATGAATCTTAAGCAGCAGCGTCGTTTCTCGCTGAGAGGAAAAAAAAAGACGAGGAGGAAACACGACGCCGATGTTTCTCCCCTCCTCTGATTTCTACCGTTCGCAGTCGCGAGCGTCGTTACGACCGCCGGATGACGCGTTTAACTAGCGTCGCGTGAAACGTCCGCTAACGGACTATGTAACATTTGCCTAAGCGTTTAGAGGTGCCGTTTGAAGGCCGCTGCGTTTCTCCCGGCGTTAATCGCGACGGTAACGGAGACGAAACTGGTTCGCATGCCCGGATTTTCGAAGCCCGTGCTTTCGAGGTTAATTGCAGGACCAATAATTCTTCGATCGGCTGAAAAATTTCTCTCGCCAGACGCCGGGTCTGCGGCAAAAGGCCGACGCGAATGGACGGAAACGGCACGACGCTCACGACTACAATGATCGCTCACGTGTCTTACACGGTGATTGGAAAAATGTTTCCGCCCTGCACGCCGCATAATTTATTCGTTATCCGTTATGGCCGCGGATCGACCGTGTCCGTGTGCGTGCACCACGGCCAGAGATAATGGGTAAAAACGACGACCAACAAATTCCAGGCAATAAGCCGGATAATTTAAGGCCGGAACCTTTTCGACCGGTTTTTCCCTTCTTCTCGTTCCCGAGGTCGTGACGCGTGGAAAGAAAGCGCGGTAACGCTCGATCGCCGAGTGATTCGTTCGTTTTCTAGCGAATTGACACCTAGCTAACGTCGCTCGCTCGCTCGCTCGCGATACCACCGCTCGAAAGTATCTCTGCTGGACGTTAAAGTATGACGGGGTTAATCGATCGCGACGTCTCGCGATTTATATACGCGGTGCCCGAGAAACGCGGTAATAATCGATCGCCGAGAATGGAGCCGTTTGGGTAAATATGGCGGCCGCGGCGTTCCCGAGGCCAGCCAATTAGCCGACTTCACCGCCAGCGACGCGTCCGTTCTTTTCCCTCTTTTTCCCCACCTTTTTCCCTCTTTTTCCCCCCCTTTCTTCCCCTCCCTTTTTCCCCGCCGTTTCGTCACAGTCCATCGTGCACCGTCGATAACGGCCGCTAATTGGCATTAATAGTAATCCGAGCCAAAAATGAAAACCCGTTTGCAGCGGGCTGCCTCCGTTACGCCGGACGGACGAGGCCCGATTTTTAAGGGAAACCTCGAATCGGACTCGACCATCTAACGAACCTGCCGAGCCGAAAGAAGCGATAATTGCACGCGTGTATAATGCGCGGAGGATAGAAAAAGACAGGGTGCTAGTGAAGCGTGCTGGAACCACTCGCGCTGGACTATTTTTCGCTTAACGGTTCGAACGATCGCGCTTTTTGCTCGACTCGTTGCTTTCAAGTGGTACACCATGTCGCGAGTTTCTTTCTATTTTGCGTACGACGTGTACACACACTCTTCCAACGCGATTCGTCGCGCGCTCGTCCGAGGATCGTAAAAACGCTGAATTTCGAGGAGGAGAGGTGGATCGGTAAAGGATTCGGTTCGAAGGTTAAAAAAGTTACTTGAAAGGTACGATGGATGCGCGTTGATCGATAACGCGAGATCGAAACGGAGCAAACGGAGCATCAGTGTCACAAAAGCTCCTCGAATCCGCGATTCCAGCGGAAGCTTGGTCGCAGAGGTCGCGGACCTTAACGGTCGCCAACCTTTTCGGGAACGATGCTCCACGCCGTGTCGCTGTTTAGTTCGATCGCCTCTCAGTTTCGCATTTTCTATCGCTCAACCCGAAGACACCGGGAATACTTAACCCCTTTCGGTCAATGGCGTCGCTGAGAAGACCTCGAGGATCCTCGGCTCGATGATTGCTTTTATTCGCGGCCTTGGAGAAGTAAAGACGCGAGGCTACTCGCTTATAAATAAATTTATTTATACAATTATTTCTTCTTCGAGGGATACCTTCGGTTTTTAGATTTGCGTTGCAAATGCGCGTCGAAATTTGTATCGTGCTATGTCGAAACACCTATAGCTAGTGACATTTCTTAATTACGGTAATAAGTTTGACGAGATAATTGTAAGTCAATATATACAGGTGGAAGTAACGCCGCTTTTGACGAATTTTCGCACTTGCCTCGCTATTAAACACGCGCGTGCCCTGGTTTTTATACAAATTGTTCGAGTTTTCTTTCTTCGTTCTACGTATTCTTCGTTTGTCCCCTCGTGTCTTTTGTTCTCTCCTCGAATTGGCTCCAATCCAGTCCAGACTCTCCTCTTGCACGATAAACATCGTATCCTTCCATCGTTCGCGTTTTATTTCGCTATAACCTGTGAACGAGTTTCAGATCGGAGTCGAAAACCTCTTAAAATTCGACGACAAGCCTGATTCGAACGCGGAGTTTTCCTCGCGGAAAATAAAAGTCGTGGACTGGAAATCCTCGGCGATACGGTTCGATGGGAATTTGAATTGAAACGAGAGATCTGCAGAGCGGCTCCGGAGTCACGATTCGCAGAGGAGACAGAGGAGAAAAGGAAGGAAGGAGGTTGGCGAGAAAATCGATCGCATCGCGGTCTCGTTCATTAGACCTGGGCCCCCGCGGAATAATTACAGCGTGGCGAATCGCGGAGAGGATGCCGGGCGTCGCGTCGCGGCCACTCGACTTTCTTCCTGCCAGGCGAAATTGTTGCGACGCTCGAGCGGCGGCCGATATTAATTTTAAACGCCAATCCGCGCGTCGGCCATAAATGGACCGTCGTGATTCAGCCGGTCTGGTTTCGAAGGCAACGCGGGGAACTTGACCTGCTCGTCTTTCCGTCGCGGCTTCTTCTTCTCTTTTCTTCTTCTCCTTCTTCTTCTTCCCTCATCCCCGTCGCACTTTCTCGAGCCTAAGTTTTTTGCCCCTCGCCGCTCGAAAATTAACGAAAGCGTGGAAATCGTTACAACGATCGGGCTAATGATCGCCTGCCACGCGGACGTCATTATTGTCCTACCGGGCCCACAGCGTCCGCGCCGACGCCGCGGAAGGCGTCGCGAGGATCCGGCAATCGCTCCCACTCGGATTATTATTAAAATTATGGTGCATGATTCGACGAGGCCAGTGTGTTTGCCAAGTGCCGTCCAGTCGAGAGAACAGTATCATGACTTGGCCGAGTGTGTACATTTTCTATCCTCTTTCTCCTCTCGCGAAAGTATTCGAGCAAATTTTAAGACGGCACTCTAACATGAAAATTCCGATTTTAATGCAAGCGCACTCGCTCGTGTAGCATAACGAGTTACAGGTGGTCCGATTTCTTTTATTTCCAGATATTACCTCGCCTCGGTGAAATCGTTACTCCAAGTTACAGCCCGGTCTTTGATTTTTTTCCTTTTTACGCGAAGAAAAACTTTTCGAATAAAGGACGTTTAATTTTGGCCCTCTGTCGCCGTGTAGTAAAACTTTCTCCGCGTCAGATCCTGTTGAGGAATTTTTTCTTTAAGAATTGTTACAGCTTTACTCGTTGATATCGCTCCCTCGAAGTCATTTTGCACGCGAATTTTTATTAATATCGAAAGTCTTGGGGTTTCTTAGAGAGTTCGTTTGAAATATAGCCTATTTATTGAGTGCTTCCGTGAGTTAGCGTGTATCAAAACGGAATTGTGACAGTTTATTTTGCCCTCGAGACCTTTTCGATCCAATTGTTACTGAACGTATCTACGAATGAATAAATCATACGAACGAACAAATAGACGGCGAAGTATAAATGAACTATTTGCAGTGGGTACACAGAGTTCCATTTATGATATCTAGGGTACACCTGTGCTCTAGTCGGTATTACGAAGGTTAATCGAGGTCCTACTGTATCTCTAATTTAAAGCCAGGCTATAACCCTATAACCTAGTCCGAATTTCAAGCCGAGATACAGTTTTACCAAACACAAACGCGTGCAAATAAATTACTCTAAAGAACAAACACGTCACGTTACGCTAAAGCAACAGTTAGTACAAATACTTCTGTTTACCCATTCGAAATCTAAAAGAAACACCTCGATCATCGCGAATTATTCAGTCATCGAGCCGCGAATAGAACGAAAAATAATTTTATGGTAAACGGCAAAATACGAAGAAATAACTCGACACGAAATTAGACTCGATTTTTAATAAATCACGTTATCGAATTTTAAAGAGAAAAATCGGTCGCGTTGAGTGTCCCGGTCCGTGCATCGATAAAAGTGTAAGATTTATGATTGAAAGGCGATAATGAGGTAGGAGGAAATGTGGAATAAAAATTCCAGCAGCCAGGGACACTGGTTTCTCTGGGTATTTACTGTTTCGGTTAGAAGAGTCGGAGCCGCTATCGCTGCTGGCACAGCCAAGATTCTCTTCCCACGAAATCGTCATGGTATCAAGGACTCATTAATTTCGTCAGACGGTACACAGCGACACTGTTACACGATTATTCGGTGGAACTGTTACGGCAAGTCGAGCCGTATATTACGTAAATGTCCGCCGGTCTCGAGCGAACTCGTGGCACCGGGTTCACGGCTAATCCTGTAAAGGGGGGAAAAACGCGGCGAGAAATCGCGACGCCGGTATGCAGCTTTTGATTTATGCCCCTTATCGCGTCTAACGGTCGCTGTGCATCCACCGGGCAACTGGTCACATTATTACGAACAATTAATTACCCGTTTAGCGCCACGACCGAGACGCCCGGCTCCTTCCTCGCGAACGTCCAGCCGCGACGGATTTGCATACGAGTCCGTTCCGTTTCCAGGATGGAACGGGTCGGCTCGCTTGCGAAACCGTTTTCTTCTTTCTCAGCGTGTTCCGTTTCAAACGAGTTTAGAAGTCTTTCGAAGAAACAGTCGTTCGGATCGTGTACGCTTCGAGACCGTTTACCGAGATTTACATCCCGCCTCGTTCGTTAGACAATTTTCCGCGCAGCTTCGAGAATCGCACAAAATTCTCCGCCTCCTCCTTTTTCCCTGGGATATCTAGGCCGACGGTTTTTGTTAATTAACACGCGCCAGTCGCTTCACGCGTGTATAGAAATCCACGGCGCCTGCAATATCCGTTTAACTCTAGATCGACCTTAACTTGGAACCTAAACCATTCGAATTCTCGATAATTGAAATAACTCCGTTCGTTTATATCCAAAAATTGATTCAATCGGATTGTTCATCGAACAAACGCGATATTGTCACGTCGAAATTACCGTACTACGCTATAACTGGCCTACTTACATATTCTTTGCATCCACCTAGAAGAAAGTTGGGTCACCTGAGATATTAAATACCGATATAAATAAAATTACTATAATACCGTGAAGCAGATGAATCTTCTTTTTCCTCGACTCTCTCGCATCGAAGGAATCTCTCGCGTTTTAACGACTGGTCTACGTCGTTTAACGACTCGTCTTCCAAGCTGCGAGTAACAGAGGAAGGTGGAAAATGGAGAAAAATTCGCGACGAGGCGGGTGGAAATTCGAGGGACACGTCGGAGCGTGGCAAAAATGGAGGAACGAGGTGGGAAGCTCGTTGGAGCGTGGAGACACGAGCCTCGGGCCAAGTCAACGCACCGCGATCAAACGAACGCAACGCCATTACTGGGGATCTATGCAGACGCCGGTTGTGTATCGAACAATCCGTGGTTGCGTAAGGGCCGACGATCGATTCAGAACTCGCGTCTAATACGCTCGCTTACGTTGACAAGCTGTTGCGAAATCCGCGCGCGTTCGCACGAGGCTCGCGCGCCTTTCCACTCGCTCGCGCTCCTTTTCATTGTTAATCGATCCGGCCTCTCCTCTTCGCGCTCGCCTCTTGTCGCTTCGCTCGCGCCGCCGTTTCACGCTCGACAAATACGCCCGCAACGCGTCGGTAAACCTAACCGCACACAAAGTGCCCGAAAACGGAACCCGTGTCCCGGTTGCGCGTTTTCCGCGAGTTTTCCGACCCGTTTCGTCGATCTTCACCGAATCCAGCTCGCGAATTTTATCCGCGTCTCTGAAGAGGAAGCTTCGAAGCGGAATCGAGGAAGGTAAACTTGAAACAAAGGTAAAAACGGCCTCCGACGACGAGAGAAAATATTCCAGCTCCGCGCGAAAGTTTTTCGATTTGAATTTTGAGGTCGAGGATCGCGTTGATAACCCTAATCGCGCGAAAAGTGCCCGAATATTGTACTCGTGTCCCGGTTGCACGTTTTCCGCGACTTTTCCGACCCGTTTCGTCGATTTTCTTTCATCCACGTTTCTGAAATGGAAGTTTGGAGGCGGAATTGAGGAAAATAAACTTGAAACAGATGTAGAAATGGTCCTCGACGAGAAGACAAAATATTTCAGCTTTGTTTGAAAGTTTCTCGATTAAAATTTCGAAGTCCAGGATCGCGTTGATAACCCTAATCACGCGCAAAGTGCTCGAAAATAGTTTTTCCCGACTTTTCCGACTCATTTCGTCGATCTTTTCTTATCCACGTCTCTCAAGTAGAAGCTTCGAAGCGGAATCGAGGAAGGTAAACTCGAAACAGAGGTAAAAACGATCCCCGAGAACGAAATAAAATATTCCAGCTGCGCGCGAAAGTTCCTCGATTAGAATTTCGAGGTTAAGGATCTCGCTGCACCCCTCGGGGTGTAATTTCCGAAGCGAGGGTGGAGCAGGGAACGGTTAGGCGCAGGTAGGTAGAACCCCTCGTCGTTTGAAGGAGCTGTACCGCACCGTCGAAGCCGGTCCATTTACCTCGATTTAATTAAGCAAACCTGCAAACGAGTCGCCGCGTCTGCCAGGCGTTTTCATTTTCACGTAAAACGGCTGGACTTCCGTTGGCAACGGAGGATGTCGGCCAGCTGGCTGGATTACTGGGTCGAGAATAACTCGAGACAGTGTTTCCTCGCGGTGGCACAGGCGTTTGCCGAGATTCTTACGTAACTGCTCGAAGGAGACAGACAGAGGAACGCGATCGATGATCGAGAGCACGTGCCGAGCTGAAGGGAGCGATAGCTCTCGGCTCGAGGAAGCTGGCTTGTGCTCCGAACGCGATAAAACGCCGCGAGATCGAGCGAGTCGAGCTCGACATTGTTCCTGGGCGATCGGAGAGGAAACTCGGCGAGGAATACGCGAGGAACAACCGAGAAGCAGAGAAGGAGCAGAGACGAAGAGGTCGTGGTGCTGGTTCCGCGCGGTCGTTCGACCTCTCTGCATAAGTCGGTGATAAGTGGCCGGCTGTATCAAGATAGAAAGCAATCTGGCCACGAGCGTCGCCGGCTTGTCCCAGATGAAGCGGGAAAAATGTGCTATTAGGAAAGCGCAGGAGGCTGCCGCTCAAATACGCCGCGCGCTTTGCGCAAGAGTCTCCTCGGGTTAAGTTAACAGAGGCAACGGTATCCCGTTTGACCCGGTAACAACGCCGGCCACTTTACGTATCCAAGCATTACGAGCGCGTTTGAAGATTCCATCGATGCCACCGGAACGCAAATGCCCGAGGAATGACGTCGCTGATCGGGCTGGGGTGACACGTATTCCAGAGATCGTATTCGATCGAGCCGGCCAACCATGGTCTAGCGATGGTTAGCGACAGATACGATCACTGGCACGCGCAGATTAAAGGGCCAAGAAAGAATCGAGCAGCTCCGTTGCTGCGTTATGTGTGTGCAAGTACGTGGAACGAGATCCGACGGGGTTGACGCGAACGGTGGAAATGGGAAAAATAATTAATAAGGGGACGCGACGCGCGGCAGGGAAAGGGGAGATTTCAGCAGCCGATGATTAGTGTCACGGAGAAAGAAAAGCCGGGGACGGGAAATAAAGGAGGAAAAGCAGTGGTGGAACTGACGTGTCTCGATGATTCTGTGGCGAGTGGATAAATTATTATTTTCAGCGACGCGAGATTTCCACGCTGGTTTAATTACGAATTTAATATCGTTATTTCAGAAATTGCTCGCAACGTGTATTTGTAATAAAAACGAGAAAATTAAGAAATTATCGGCTATTAAGGCAGAAAAATAGGGACAGAATCGGTGAAGTTTGAAAATTTTTGTCAATGTTATATGCGAGGGATCTGAATTCGAACTGAGATTGGGGTGGCTACCCCATCTCGTAAAATAATTTACTAATAATTTTTCTCTGACTTTCAGATATTAATTCCGTTTTTGTTTACAGGTGTTAATTATTTTTTAATTAAATGTTTAATTAAATGTGTTATCTTTTTTAATTAATAAGTTTATTAACTGTTTTTTCTAATTAATAAGTTATTAATAATTATTTGAAGTCGTTCGTAATTCGATAACGAATGCGAGCACGAATACTCGATAAAATATTTAATTATCGTCAGAACTGGAAATAAAATGTGATCAAAAGTGATATGAGAAGAAGCGCGAGAACATTGCGTTTATAATGAGTGCATGAAAGTGACGAATTAATTGCATACAAGATAGTTATTAATAATGTATCGTTAGTATTTGCCGAATCATTTCAGACACTCTATGCGAAAATTATTAATAATCGAATAATTAAAAAAAAATTATTATCGAAAGTTATATTAGAATGTTCATCAAGGATGCGCCCTTACGATGCAATTATAAAAGTTAGTAAATTAATCGTAGAAATTATGTAATTAGTTAATTTTCTAATATCGAATAAAAATTCCAGCTGGAACTCAAGCTTCCAATCTAAAATCATAGATGGCGTTAAAGGAGCACAAGCTTCCTAACTAAAATCATAGATGGCACTAGAGGGGGCACAAGCTTCCAATAAAAAATCATAGATGGCGTTAAGGGAGCACAAGCTTTTAATAAAAAATCATAGATGGCACTGACCGCAGTCGCTTGAATTTTTATTCTGTATTAGAAAATTAACTAATTTCTCAATTTCTGCGATTAATTTATGAACTTTTATAATTGCATTGTAAAGGTGCATCCTTTAGGAACATTTTAATATAAATTTTAATATTAATTTCTTCTTACTTAATTAGTTATAAATAATTATTCTACGGGTTGTTCGAACTGATGTCGAAAATGCCATAGATTTTTTATTAATTACTATCTTTTACATAATTAATTCATGAGTTATATGCACTTGTTATAAAAGCAATATTCTTGCGCATCTTCTCATATCATATTTGTTCATATTTTACTTCTAATATTTTGACCGTGATTAATTATTTTTATCGACACTACTACCGATCGTTGTCATCATATCACGTACGCAGTCATGTAATTGCATGCACTAATTAGCAACAAATTATGTACAAAAAGTACATATAAATGTTGCTTAAAGCTTCAACTTTATGGTGCAGTAATAAAAGTTACTAATAATTTTCAGACTAATGTCTCTAGCAGTAATATGTAAATTACGAGTAATTAAGGTAAGTAAATAAGGTAAGTAAGGTAAGTATGGGTAAAAAAAGATCAAGAAGATAAAGAAGATAAGTAGGAGAAGCAAGGTAAGTATCGATAAAAAAAATTAAGTAAGGTAAGTATCCATAAAGTAAGAATGAAAAGTATAATCGACCGAAAAATATACGAGGTTGCGAGGGTATTTCTGAGAATTCTTAGAAATTTCTTGGAATCGGTCGGCGAGCGACCTCCTGTCATGTTATGTGTTCCTGATACAAAGTTACAAAATCGGTCAAAAATTTCACGGCTGGTCGTAAAAGAATCGACTAGGCCGAGAAAATTTTGTCCGCACCTGCGCCAAAAGTATTGTCCACAGAATACCTTCTGCCATGTTATATATTCCTGATACAAAGTCGCAAAATTGACCGAAAATTTCCCGGCAAGGAATTTTCGGCCGATTTTGTGACTTTGTAACAGGAACATAGAACATGCGAGGAGGTATCTCGCCGACCGATTCCAAGAAAAAACGTCACTTCCAAAAATTGTCCTCGTTTCCAAGAAATGATGTCATTTCCAAGAATTCTCGAGCAATGCTTTCGCAAACTCTCTGTACATTTTTCGGCCGATTTTTCGATTTTGTATCAGGATAACATAACACTAAAGGAGGTCGCCAATTCCAAAAAATGACGTCATTTCCAAGAATTCTCATGGACAATACTTTTGCGGCCTCGTCGTAAAATTTTCGACCGATTTCACGATTTTGTATCAGGTTAACATAACGTTACAGAAGGTCGACGGTTCCGAGAAATGACGTCATTTCTAAGAATTCTCGGGGACAATACTTTTGCCGTTCTGGCGAGCGATTTTCAGCCGATTTAGCGACTTTTTATCAGGAACATAGAACATGATAGGAGGTTACTCGTCGATCGATTCCAAGAAATGACGTAATTTCCAAGAATTCTATCGAGATACCTTACTTACCTTTCTTACTTACCTTTTTTACCTTACTTACCTTTTTTATCTTACTTACCTTTTCCACATCGATTCATCTTCTTATATTATCTCATTAGATATTGCCCGCTCTTTATTTTCAAAGTTCAAAAAGAACATTGAAAATTTACAAGAGGTAGGACATATCTTAAACTTTGTGCGTAGCTCTTAGCTTGGTATCGTTTCCCAAAAAGTTTTTTTTAACAAAAGAACAATTTTTTTGTTAAAAAAATACTTTTTAGGAAACGATATCAATTACCAGGTCTCACCACGTGGAGGTGGCTACGCATCGAGATCCATACGTGCACCCTACTAGCTCTATCTCTATCAAAAGTACCTTGAAGTCGTGCAGGGAATCGGTTTCCTTAACCAGCCTGTAGTTGCAGCCCCTATGGCTCCCCTTCGAGGCTAACTGATATATTTACATAATTATTATCATAATCCGGTAGCGCGTTTAATAAGCCATCTACCGATGAGAGGGGAGTTAACGACGTTTCGTCGTGCTTACGATAAACTACATAGACGTTGCGCATATTGAGAAACGAGGATGAAATCGCTTGGCACTAAAAGGGGGCCGGTATCGAATGTGCTAACGAAAATCGTAGTGGCTGAAAGAATCGCTGCAGGCGTTTATATTCATATTCGATGAATGGTACTCGACGATACGCGCGATACTCGGATCTATCGAGATACGAGCGATGGTGGCGCTAGTGAGTTCGATGCGAAATCACCTGAAACCTTACCACAAGCAACGAACGATCAACGAACGTTCTTCTCAGCTTCTCATTCCTTAATCAAAGTTGTTTTCGCGACGTTACACGCAGCTCTCGAACATTCTCTCTCCTCCCATTCGCGATAAACGTACTCCGGACTATTTTCCAACTCACCTGACAGAATCTCGAGGCTAACCTCTCGCTATTTACATCGTTATCGTTCGTTATTCTTTCGAGCTGGCTGAAATACGCAAACGTTCGAGCACTTTCACGCATGGCCGTGTATTTATCGGCACCGATGTAATCGCCGCATAGCGCGGCCGTTGTTATCGTCGTAGGCGGCTTATCGGCGTACACATTTTCACCGGCGGATACCGCGAATATGGAATTTCGAAAGGCGAACACGCACTTTCAATTAACAGTTTAATTTAGAACAGCCTCCCTCTTTGCTGCTTTCGAATATTTCCCCGTATCCTCGAGCCCGCCGCGTCCGTTCTCCGGATGATGGTGTTTCGTTCGCGGTAATCGTTGCCTGCGAAGCGGAGGATCGGGAAACAACGGTTTCCGAGGAGCTAGCCTCGGGCAAGAGGACGCGTACCGGCCTCTCCCACTGTCCTGCACAACCGTAACAGCGTTACGCCGTTTATGCTAATTTTTCCGAAGGAGACTGCTCGTTCCGCGAGGAAATAAGGCCGCGCTACGCAGACGACGACCCAGTCCAGGCTGAGAGGCGAAATTTTCCGCGCCGATTTCCCGGGCAGATCGCGAAGGAATAGGACGACACGCCTCTGTTTTCCGCGTCTACACGCTTTGCGGCGTCGAATCGGACGACGATCAGCGTCGACAGGAGGAATCGGCCGCGTATCTCTGCCGATTTCTACCTCGATCGAGAGAGGAGAAGGCGAGAGAGTGCGGATTAAAGGAAAGGAGCGCGGGTGTTCCGATATGGCCAGGCGAACAGGGGAAACTGCGTGAAATCGCGATCGCGGGAATTTAAATCGATACACATCGGACGGAAAGAGCACGGTTTCTAGGTGTTCTCGATTCTCTTTTTGCTTCCACTCGTCGTTGGTTTAGATTCGTTTGACGCCGCGAGATGGAGGGGAAGAAAAAGGAACTGAATAGAGGACAGAAACGAAAATTATGCAGTTAAGCTCCGTTTTAGAAGAGAAATATACAGGATGATTCACGTGACTGTAGCAATTATTTTTCCTTCGGTTTGGAGATGAAAAAAGGAAACGAATGGTTTCAAGAGGGTCTGTATAGTCATGCGACTCGTTTTCACGTTGGTGGTAGCCCATTTTCTTCTGACCCTATTAAAAATAAAAGGTACTAGGGAGACGTAGCGGAAAAATGAACATTCAACAAAAAGAATTCCGAAAAATTTTTTTTATCGGAATATTTTATATATTCAAACCCTTTCCACTACGTTGCAATTAATTTCAATTCGCTCAGACTGTGATAGAAAAGAAGATCGATGCGTGTAAAAGAAATTAAAAATTAAGAATAAATATTTTAAAAAATCGTTGCGCCTTCACCAACGCAAAAATGATTCTCGCGACATCGTAAATCTTCGAAAACGTGTTTTTTTGGTACCATTTTTCGGCAACTTCGACGAAAACAGAAGTACAGCTCGTTGGAATGGCGTGAATCGCCCTGTAGATATCTCGCGCGGTGATAAACGCCGTCGTCGGCGAGCAAGATGGCGGATTAATATGGAGAAGAGTGGAGCACCGCGCCCTATTTCTCACACGTTTCTGGAGCAATGTTTAATTACCGCGTATAACGTATTATTCAGCGGGTTCGAGCGGTATCGCAACAGATTCCTCAAATATTTGAAGCCGGTTCACCGTTCGCGTTTGTCAGGCCATCGCGGATTAATAGGACGCCGGTGTTTGTTCAGCTGCCGGCGTCGCCTTCCAAATTTTTCAACGGCAAACACGCGGTACGTATGGGCCGATATCGCGCGGCGAGGAAAATTTATTGACGTTCCTTGCCGGGTGTTTACAGAATCCGTGGAAGGGCTTCCGCGGAAGAACCTCGGAGAATAAACCGGAGAACCAGAGACGCGTGTTGATCTTCGGCTACAATTGAGATACATTCTCGATCGATTATTGTTCTTCGGGGTCTACCGCGAATCCGACGCGGTGCACAAAGGGTCTATGACGGTGATTTAAGCGATCCAAGTTACAGAAATATCGCTCGAACCTCTGACACAGAGGGTCCCGGAGCGGAAGAGTGGAACAGTCGAAGCCATGAAAGATTCAAAAGTGTGAAATAGGAGAGCGGAGTGGTCTGAATTAGGTTAAAGTAGGAGACTCAAAAGATTCGAAGAATCGGGACCGGAAAGGTGAAGAGATCAAAGCTGATCCGAAAGATCAAAGAATATTCCATGAAATAAACACACCTTGCTCTTTAAACTCTTCGGGGATACCGGCACGTATGTGTACACGTGTGAACATGTTGGGACTGTTCGCTGTAGAGCTGGTTAATAATAAAAACAATTTTTTTATCCCGTCTATGAAGAGATTAATTCGATTTGTACGCTTATTTGCTACTTTTCTTATAGGATTTTTCTTTCAACCTTTGATACTCTGCGCGTGGCTCTCTTCTCTGTAAGAGACGCAATTTATCGACGCGATAAGAGACGTACTGCTTGACAAAAAATAAAGCAACTATGAAGGACAGTGTATAGACAAACTGGCTATTTGCTTGCCCTCTGGCATCGGAAAAAAGCGCATATTTGATATCTCGCAATATCCGAAGGATAAACACAGACACCGAGGTGATAAATATTCCTGGGATAACATTTTGTTTACGACGAACGATTCGAGGAACGGAAGATCTAAGAATCTATACAAATACCAAGAGATTCAAACAAGGACGAAGATGTGAAACAAACACCCGAAAATTCGAAGAATCCAGATGGACGAATTAAAAATGCAGCAGCGTAATCGTCGATAAGTCAGGAACCAACGCTCTTAAGTAAATACACACCCGCGTAATATATACGTCGACAGTTTTTAGCCAACTCGATAATTTTCTCCTCGAAAATAAACCGAAGATCAAATTCCATTTCCGTTTCGTTTTCGCTTCGTATCGAATCGATTTAACACCTCGTTCTATGCTTATACGATATTTCTCTGCGTCTAAAAATTGTATTTCACGCGATTTCAAATTACCCTTTTGCCCGGGGATAATATTCCTTATCGGTTAGGATAGAGACGCGAAGCGAACGAACAACGTTCCTGTTACGAAACAAAGGCATCTGTGAAAATAAAATCCACTGACCCGATTGCTACGAGATAATTCGAAAAAGACGAAAGGTCCCGCGGATCCAAGAAACCGAGAATTCAGAGATCGAAGGACGCCATGGACAACGCTCCTGTAATGAAACAATAGCTTCTGTAAAAATAAAATCCGCTGTCCTGATTGCTGCAGAATAATTCGAAAAAGATGAAAAATCTCGCGGATCCAAGAAACCAAGAATTCAAAGATCGAAGGACGCCGAAATTTCCGACAAAGGTCTGCTCGTCGTCACCTCGCTGCGTCGATCCGCGTTTTAAGCCTTTATAAGTCCGTTGGACACGCGTAACAGAAGATCGCAGTGATACGGACGCGTGCTAAGCCGATCGACAGCGATACCGCGAAATTGTATCCTTCTCGTTTTACCCGCGCAATTACCGTCAGCACGGTTTCCGGCTTGCAGCGCATCGCGATCCGTCTATAAGCAGGAAGTCGGCCAGTTCGCGTATTAATCTCGTGGAATTAAAATGCACGACGCGCACGCAGCTTCTGTTTTAGTGGCGCAACGCAACGCATCGAGTCACGCTCGCGTAGCAGTCGAACGGCAAAAAATACCGTGCGGTTCCGAGCCCAGCTCCGACGCGTCCAACTCGCGGCGCGAGGCTGGTGCACGGAGAAAGAGGCTGCGAGAGGGACAAAGGACAAAGGACCCGGGACTTCTTCCACACCCATCGGCCGATTCGTCGATTAAAATTCTCCACCGAGCGCCAAACCGATCCTCACCGTCTCGAAACACTCGCAGCGGCGGATAAAAGTCTCGAGTCGATATCGCAGGGTGTTGAAAGAGAGAAAAGGAGAGAGAAAGAGAGAAAGATGCGATGGTGCGTTGTTTTTCCGGCAACGTTTCTTCGAACGAGAAACGAATGATACGGCTGATATCTATTATTTACGAATATTCGTCTGCGATTTCGGTACGTTTCGGTATCCACGCGTCTACGAAGGTGAAGGAAAGAGGAACGAAAGAGGAATTGAAATTTCGTGGAAACGATAACTTTAAATGAGAAACGAAGACTGATATCTATTATTTACGGATATTCGTCTGCGATTTCGATGCGTCTCGGTATCCACGCGTCTACGAAGGTGAAGGAAAGAGGAACGAAAGAGGAATCGAAATTTCATGCAAACGATAACTTCGAATGAGAAACGAAGACTGATATCTATTATTTACGAATATTCGTCTCCGGTTTTGGTGCGTTTCGGTATCCACGAAGGTGATGGGAAGAGGAACGAAGGAGGAATGGAAATTTCGTGGAACGATAACTTTGAACGAGAAACGCAGGCTGATAATTATTATTTACGGATATTCGTCTCCGATTTCGGTGCGTTTCGGTATCCACGCGTCTACGATGGTGAAGGAAAGAGGAACGAAGGAGGAATCGAAATTTCGTGGAAACGGTAACCGTGGTGTCGGCGAGGACTTTCATCGCGATAGTAGGCGCTAGATAGCGTTGCCGTGCGGTGTCCAGAAGAATGTCCCGGCGTCGCTATCGAGCCGAGAAGTGCGACGGAACGTAACCGTTGAAAACACGACAGGGTCGATTAAATCGCGAGAGGCAGGAGGCAGGCGAACAAGCCTGGTCGGTGGGTCCGTGGACCGGCCCCGCCGGGGAATAGGCGGCGGAACGGCGATTCGTGGACGGACAAGCGAGGTCGGTGGCGGATTCGTAGCGGGCCAAAGCAGGAACACGGGCGAAACAGGTTCTGCCGACGGGCAGAACCGTAGATCCCCGAGATGTCATTGAGGCAAATGGTAGGCGACCGGCTGCGCCGGCAGATTTCACTGTAAATGTCAGCCGACCGCGCGTAAAACGTCCCGGCGATTTGAAGGAAAGTCGTTCGGGGGCCCGGGCCCCGGCTCTCGTCGCCCCCGAGTCAGACGCCGGCGACCGGCCGGCCGGCGAATATTCCACCACTCGTGAAATCGCCGGCGACGGGAGACGTCGCCGATCTTGCCGATCTTTACGCCGATACCCGCCGCAAAACAAGTGCAACCTGGCCGATAAGCCGCGACCGAGAGCCGCCCGGTATCGGCGAGAGTGCGAAAGTTATAAATTCCTCCGACCACGCTTGCCATCGTTTTCTTCCACTCCGAGTCCATCTCTCTCGCCCTCGCCTTCCCTTCCTTTCCCTCCTTTCCCTCTCTCTCTCTCTCTCTCTCTCTCTCTCTCTCTCTCTCTCCTTTCTTCTTTCTCCGGCTGAACCTCTTTTTCCGTCCGCCTCGTCTGCGCCCCACCCACTCTCCTCGTCGCTCCCGTTTCTCCCCTTACCCCGCGGCGAATACCACACGGCTCTAGACGCTAATGCCTCCGAATGAACTACGGTTACTCCGCGCTCTGGTCTTTGGTATTTTATCAGCGACATTATTATTCCCGCGTCGGCGAGGCTAGATACGAATTTATAGACCGGCAGAAATGTCTCGGATCTGTCGCAATCGCCGTATTTTCGCCTCACGGCCGCGGCCACCGCGTCCCCCCACCACCGACCTCTTCTCCTCGTTCCACGCATGCGTCGCGGCGCGTACACAAACGCCACGACGGAGAACACGACCGAGAGGGGCCCGATCCGCCGAGAGGCGCTCGAATTTCGGGGCACAGCTTTGATTCCACGACACGATCGTCAGCCGCGAACGTTACGAGGGCCCTCGGTCCCTCCTCGAGGACCCCTCGACTTCTCGCGAATGCCACCCGCGCGACCACCGAACCTCTAACGGGCCGTTCGCTGCGAGCGCAGCTGTCGGCGAGCTTTTTATATTCCACTTTCCATCTCGACGGGTGGGAGAGACGGTTCCTCGGCGCGTTTACGGGTTCCCTACGGAAACGAGGGTCACGCGGGATGGGATCCGAAGGACCGAACGTTTAAATTCGAGTTAAGAGGACGAGCATCGGACGTTGGCCGACTGTAGTCACCGTTAGCGCGACACGAGAGACAGACGTCGAATAACTACGCGTAGTCACCGTTATACGGCTGAAAGGGCTAGACACGGCGTGGGTTTTTATCTCGGAAGCTTGCCATCAAATTACGAGCCTAACGCGAAGACCCTTGACCGAGCAATTATATCCTCCTCGCTAAAAAAAAAAAAAAAAGGAAAACGGTAGATGTATCTGGCCCGTGGTAACCCGAGAGCGCGCGATGAAACAAGGGCGATAAGCGAGGGGACCGAAAGCGAGGTTCGGGAAAAATGGCGGAGGGTGGATGGACTGTGGTCGATGCGAGAGATTTTTCCAGGCTGCGTGTAAGCCCGCGCCGGAGCGTTCTCTGCCTCGTCTCGAAACGCAATCGTTTTTGCTGCCGGTCCGGTTCTCCGGCGGCACCGACCTACCGGAACGCGTGGAACTCGCCCAGCATCCATCGAGGACCGGCTGCGAAGTGCTGGGATATCAGCGATCCCCGTGCGTCCGAGAGAACTCGCGGCTGGCGACGAATCGAGACGGAGCGACGAGAGGGTCGAGGAGGAGGGTCGGTCGAAGAGAAGGTGGAGAAGGCCCGGAGTGGGGCGCGGACTCGACCCCCCACCAGGGGGCCAGCCGGCGGGGGGAACGAGCCGGGGGACAGCGGCGGAGAGCAAGCGTAGAGCGAGCGCAGAGTCTGCGCTGGCCGCGAGTTTTCGGTGCCGTCGCCAGTGGCAGAGCCAGTTTCTCGTAGCATCGGCGAGCCGGCGGCGTCGAGGCGCCCCTTCAGTATGAAGCCGACGACCGTGCCAGCTGCAGCCACTGCACCTGTCGTCCCGTCTACCGCGACAACTACGCTCGTCGTACGCTCGGATGATCTGCTGCTGCTACTCGCCGGACGCTCCTGATCGTGGATCCGTTGCTCAGAGGCTCGCGGCGGCTCTCGACACCGATACCCCATGGATACCGTGCTCCGAGCTCCGATTTCGTTCATCGAGAAGGACTGAGCGGCAGAGATACGTCGCGCGGCCGACAGAACCGGCGTCGTCGTGCTCCTGGATAAAACCGTTCGTGGATCGTTCAGTGGAATAATACAGGGAGAGAGAAAGAGAGAGAGAGAGATCGTCGATCTCGCGGAACCCGTCCTCCCTCTCTTTCCGAATACCCCTCCGTGTTTCTTCTTCCTCCTCGTCTTCCCTACGGCCGGTTCTTCCTGGACGTGATCGGTGATCGGCTTGGCTTGTGTTCCTCCAGTGCTTCTTATTTCCTTACCCTCGTCGGGTAAGGTCGCCGTTGTTTCTTTCCTCGGCGTCCTTCGTCGCCGTCGTTGCTCCTCGCGTTCTCTTTCCTCGCGTCCTGTCGCTCGCGTCGCGAAGAAACTGTGATACGTAACGCGGCGAAGAAAGAGGAGACGCGTGCGGGACTGGCGCGTATAATAAAAGTGAAAACTCGTTCCTCCGGTGTCGTGGTTCGGCTGAAACGCCGAGGAGAATCCGGCCAGCCCGAGGAGGAGACCCCGACGACCGAGGATCACCCTCTCTTCGCTTGGATATTTCGGACTACTGGAACCACCGAGGACTGGCGATCGGATCGAAGACGCTCGACGTCGGATCGAACGGGCAACAGCGGCAGCGTGCATCGGTGGCGAGGTGAGTCCTTCGGACGATAAATTCCAGCACCCTGGCACCGAGGGTCAAGAGCGGTCAGACCTCTCGCGCGTCGCGACGTGTGTAGACTGGTTTTCGAGTTCTAGGACTCTCCTTCTCGCTCTCTCTCTCTTTCCTTCTCTTCCTTTCGCAGCTTCCCCCTTTTCTCCCCGCGCTCTCTGTCTCTCGCATTGTCCTTCCTCTTTCCCTTTCTCCCGACCCCCCTTTTTCTCTGTCCATCGAACGTACCGGTGATAAATCTTCGCGATCTCGCTGACCGTTGACTGAGCAAATTACCACCGTGATCCTTCATCTTCCTATTACCGCGCAGACGCTGCGTCGGAAGGGGGATTATCCCGACGCCGCGGCGCGACCGTGGGACGATGGGGTTGCGTCGACGTGCCGGCACCGTGAAAAGTGAACGCGCCTGATATACCCGAGTCCGTCGCGGGGGAGGAGAGACAGAGAGAGAGCGAGAGAGAAAGAAACCACGGCCGTGAACCGGCGCGGCCGCGCTCGCAAATTCGCCAGGTGAAATTAGCCAGGATCAACAATGGCCCCGATCGATCGATTATCCTGTTCGACGCAGCTGAACAAATAACTGGGCTAAAGCGCGCGTGGCCCGCGCCGTTTCCTCGACCCAGCTTTTGCTCTTCTTCTCCTCCTCTGGCAAAAACCAGCTTTAATTATTTTTATACCTCGTCGCCCCCTTGATTAACTTTCTCGATAATTCGACGACTTTCACGGAAGCCCGAGTTATTACGCACGCTTTCCGAGCCCGTTTATCCGACGAGAATTTTGGCCCCGGCGTGGACGGAGCTTGCGAGCCGAGCTCTCCTCCTCGGAGAGGATACCCGCGCGGGTAAAATCGTAGCCGAGGCGGAGGAAAAATCGGAGATCGTGCCGGTCGTTGGATCCGTCGTAATAAATCACGCTAACCGCGTTACGGAGCAGAGAAAATTGCCGGCGTGATCTTTCATCTTCCCATTATCGTTCGGGTAGCACGGTCAGGATCACGCGGATCCCTCTCCGCTCCGCTCCGCAGCGCCGATTCAATTCACTCCGAGGAATCACGCGACTAGTCGTCGCTGGCCGAACCGTACTGCCGTGACCTATGATCAACGGGGGACGCATAATGAGACCTTCGCAGGATCGTTTTCAGCCGAGCGATAACGCTCGTTCCCGTGATCTTAATCCCTGAGAGGATGCTGAACTTTCCTAGGCGACGAGCGCGCGACACGCGATCCCAGCTTCGCTACGCTCCGCGTCTCCGCGAAACCGAACGTTCCACCGTCACGATCCGCTCCTCTCGTTAACGTTAACGCTAACGTTCCCGATTTAATTACGTGGAAAACGATCCTCCGTCGTCGGTAAAACTCCGCAAAGCTTTCGTCAACGATCGCTCGCTCGATCCGCTCGATAATTCCACCGTTGACCCAGATAAACGTTCTCGAAACCGAGCGGATTCCTCTCGAATTCCTCTCGCGGTACGTATACACCGGCGGCGAGTAGAAAAGTTAGCTCCGGGCGCAATTCGACACCTTCACCGTTCCATCAACGACCAGCGTAACGAGTCGTACCGCTTCTCCTCGTTACCGATTGTCCGAGCGGGTCGTCGACCCGGCTCGCGTGAATCTCGCGGTCTCGGCGACCTCGACCTCGAGTTATAACGCGGAATCACAGATACGATGGCAGGTCCCTCGAGGCCAGAGGTGATCGTCTCGTCTGACTTCGAGTCGGATCGTCGAAAATGGTCGGAACGAAGGCCGACGCGTTCTTCCAGCATCGATCGCTCGCTTCCGTTCGACCGGAGCTGCGAGTCGGACGGAAATCTGCTCGACCACCAACATCGGTGCACCGGTCGAGACAATGCAGGACGAATCGCACGACAAAAGTGGAACGATCTCGGTGCACGATAAAAGAACTGCGCGGCGAATCGGTGAGAGAGGCCGAGATTGCTCGCGGAATCTCGCGTTTCAGCCACATTGTTCCGCGTTGGCAGGCGTCATAACAGTAATTAAACGTAATCCAACGTTGGAACGGTGGCGCGTCATTAAGTCCGAGTTCGCGGGGACAATGATCGAGCCCCATTGCCATCCGTCCAGGAGGAAAGTGGCCTAATCCACTTTTCGTTCCCTCGATCACGTCGGTTTTACTACCGCTCCGCAGCGTTTCAGCTAGCCGTTCGAATTTTAAGGGAGACACACAGGCGTGTATACGCGGAACGAAGGATAAGAACGTCGCGAGGTTCGAGGGTGGTCGAGACTAATCGACGAGTCGTTTGGATCGCCGGGCAAGTTCACGGAGAAACGAGGAGATGGCTTAATGTCGAGGAGGAACGTGGCTCTCGTCCGGCAGCGCGAAACGCCGAACGCGGCCTAGCCTGCAATCTTGGCCTAATCGCCGATTCATCTGGCAGACGGAACAGGAATGCAAATGATAGATCTGGTGGTCGTGACGCAACGCTTGTCCACGTCCGCGCGACGCGATCGTTTCACGGTCAGAAACGCGCGACACATCGCTTGCAACCGATTCCACCGGCTCGCCGCGGCGATCGCGATTTATCGCCTATGGCGAGCCTGGAAATATTATTCCGAGGAATACGTTAACCTTGCGGCAAACAGATTTATCCTATCCGCTCGCGATTTCATCGCGACGCGTCTACCGTTCGCGCGAATACGCCAGATCCAGGTCGAGATATATTACCCAATCGCGTTATTATAATTTTCCTCGTGAAAAGCTTAATTACTTGGGATCCGTGTTTGCGGATGAAAGAAGGAAAGCAGCATGGGACAAAGAGTTCTAGAAAAAAGTTCCATCGTGGTTCGTCGTTTTATCAGGTAGCGGATGGAAGTAACCGTGTGCTGTTTAGAGTCCGAATTTTATCCGTTTATCTCGACGAGAGGGAGAAGAGAAACAAAACCAGGTCTGTCCTGATCTTTATCCAATTCAAGCACAACTTTTTTTACTCGACTCGTCAAAAATTAAAGCAAAATCTCCGACTATAAGAGGAAAGATTTCATCATTTCCTAGATAACGAGATACACTGAAAAATCGGTCCAGTATAGGGGAAGAAAAATAGTATAGCTCATTTTCTCGATATAGGACGCGTTGCTTTAACCCGCGACGAAACCACCATCACTGTCGGAGACCTCGCGCGAGTTTACGAACTTAATCGAGACTTAAATTAGAATTAAAACTCGATTTTCACCGCGCGCAGGATCGTACAAATGACCCACAAACACCGATATTACCGAGTCGCGTGAATTCTGCAGCGAAGGCAGCCTCGTCAAAGACGCGATAATTACCGAGGATTCGCGACCAAACTAAGAGAAGAGGGTAGCCATTCTGTGTAGGCTGAAAGAGAGCCGCAGCTCTGTTCTCTTCGGCGACCGATCGTTAGCGATAGACGAAAGGTCGTAAAAAAATTAGCGCAACTGGTCGGTAGCGAGGAAAATTACGGTTCGCGCGGAGAAGCACGCCGTTTATGCCTTTTACGTCCTCGAACGTGGACGACCGTTCAGCTCGCAACGATCCTCGTGGCGCAGGGTACGCTCTCGCGATTCAGCTTCTCCGGCCACGGGATCCGCTGAAAGTAAGTTAATCCAGGGTTACCGGTTCCCGCGGTGGTCGGTGGACGATCGCCTCGGCAAAAACCGCGTGAACTCGGGCGTGAACGCGAGATCTGTCTGCGAGGCTGTCGCGAACTCCAACGTTCCGTTCGGATCGACCTTCCCGATTCGACGTCTCCGCTTCTTCTGCCTCGCGCGAGCCTCCAGTACCGTGCGGTTTTCTGCTTTTTGCCGCGCGCGAGCAACGAGGGAAAATTGAGGAACTGCCGGAGCACGAACAGAGAGAGAGGGATGTTCGATCGGCGAAGAAAAAGCAGGGGAATTTTCGCAACGACCGAGAAGACTACCGTGTCGAGATCCCGAGGAAGAAGCGGAGCCGGCTCGGAGGGAAAACTTTGGTGAATGAAAGTAACCGGTTGGAAGATTCTTCGATACGTCGTGGCGGCTTTGAGTCATCGCGGAATTCGCGGTTTTTGCAACAGCAGCGGGAAGGACGCAGAGAGGCAAACGTCGCTGGGATCGAGACGCGTGACACTTCTTGCAGAGGGACAAGAGAGTGGAAGAGGAGGAAGCGGGAAAAGCTTGAAACGAGCGCGGGATTGGCCGGATCGCACGGCGAAAGAGAGACTTTAATGCCGGGCAACAAGAAAGTCCGCCGGGGGAAGGTCGCGGTGCAACGACCCCGGGGCGAGTTTTAAGGGCTCGCGGGAAGAGAAAGGCGGAATAATGGAAGACGTTAGGGAACAATAAACGCAAAGCGATATCGTCGGCAATTAATTCAATTACACAGTGAAAGGAAGTTCAATGTCGGCTAACAAGGTTCCTCGTGGACGTCGCCGTTCGCGGCACGAGCCTTGCTTTCTTTCTCTTCCCTTCGCCGCGTCCGCCATTCCATATTCCCGGGCTGTGAATGGGGCACGCGATAAATCTGCCAGGAAAAAGCGAGTTGGCAGGAAAACCGCGTGGCCTCTCTGCGTTTGACCTGGTTCCAACCGAGATACAATCCCATTCGCAGCGTCCATAGCTAACCTCCGATCTCGCAGATGCCACCGTCGTTGAACACATCGAGATCCAACGGAAAACGGACGTTCGAACGCGAGTATGATCGAAGCCAAGGCTGTACAGGTTCCGTCAACCGCATGATTTTTGCGCAAACCAGTCGTTTCGCAACAGAGCTTCGGACAAATGGGAGGTACCCGCCATTGATCAACGGCCTTGACGAACACGCGCGACGAATGCAGGCACGATCGAGTGAGTCGTGTCACCGTGTGCTATTCATCCTTTGATTCGGTTTCCCGTCGATTCGCCGCGTGCGTTATCTGCGATCGCGACGACGTTCCGCGGGACAAATGAAGAATAATTGCCGCGAGGATAGGTCCTGGACCGGCCGAGCGCTATTTTTATCGGGTAATCGGCGGAGGATAATGGAGAGGGGACAAACGCTCGGGTGGATTACCCAGGGATATTTTCTCCGGCGAACGATCGTCGCCCGATCGATCCGACCGTTAATAAATCGCCGGCTGCGATAAAAACGCATTCCGAGTGGTGGTTTTCCAGCCCGCGAGGCAACCGCAATTACTTCTAATCGGTTTAGAAAACCCGCGTGCCGAAACATCGCGGCGACGTCCAATTAAGGAGCATCCTCGTGCCGATCGATCGCGATCGGCCAGTTCTTTCCGCGCCGGCCGCTCGCGATTCGGCCGTTGATTTCACCTGGTGCTCGATAACGAGCCTTCCGTCGGCCTCCATTAAATTTCTACGGTATTACCGTCGCGCGTTACGCGTTTTTTCCTCGGCCATGTTGCGTAACGTTTTCTCACCGGTGAACCAAGCTGCGGGAGAAATTTGGATTTGCTGCATTTCCGAGGGTCTTCATCGAAGATCCATTTGTTTTTCAAGACATCGTATTCCTGCGAGTAATCGAATTCGAAGAAAACGAGGAAGTTACGCGAGGTGTTTAAAAAACAAGATCCACGGCTTAATAGCCGGAAATGTTTATTACAAGCGACGTCGAATACTCGGTGTGTTATGACCGATAAAAGTCGATTCTTTCACTGTACTTTTTAAACTGTCTGTAGAAGAAGACTCGAAAGTTTCGCGAGGACACGTTAATCGTGCAAATTCGTTTGAGCCTGGTTGCATCGTTGATCAGGAACGAAACGGAAAAGAATGTTTGTCCCTTCGAGAAACTCGTCGAGTTTCTGGCAAACGTCGTCGATAAACCCAGTGGACGGTCGAGCACATTAATAAACCGAGCATTTTCTTCGCTTTTTGGCGGGACATGCTACACGATTTCTACTCACGTGTAATTTCCAAGCCGTTGCACTATTTGCAGACGGAAAGCGGCTGTCAATTACTCTTCCTGTAACATCAATAATCACGGTGTCTTGGAGCTGATTGAGGGGAACAGCAAGGGAGAACATTTGTCGGTCAGGGAACACGAAAAGAACCGTTTCTGATCGTTTCGAAATGCAAACTCTGAAACTGGACCACTGTCGATCCTAATTTGCTTCTTGCTCCAATAATAAATGAATAATGAACCGACGCTGAAAAATACATCCGTTCCAGCGCCTATTACTTATACCGTGACGGACGCGATCGTTCATATCGCCCGAGGTTTTCGGTTTAATCTAAATCGCCGGCAAAATCGCGACTAATTATACACAGCCGATGAAAGGAACTAGATCGAATTATCGAAACACGAAACAATCGAGAGTAACGAACATGCGTTTATCCTCCGCGACGATAGGGCAAGATTTACACCGTTTCCCGGGTAATTTCCGAGCAATACGGGTTTGGTAACCGCGAAAGTTTCGAGACGCGTAACTCGGTCGCTTGCTTCAACTCCCGTTCGTTCGCCTTGAAACAAAATAATCATGTAACTAATGTATCATCGTTCGAAGGAAACGCACCGAAATTTGTCAATTTTTTTGGACGTTCTCTTTTGCCGACGACGAGTCCCGACGATTAAAAGTATCGTTTCACCGGTTCTACGGGACCGAATCGGAGATGACAAAGTATCCTCTTCCTTTCCGGAAAGTCGACGCAAACCCTCAATTCCTATATTGCGCTCGTTTTCCGTGCGGCACTCTAAAAATACTAGCAAGGCACGCAAGCCGCGATTAATCCTTTTCCGCGCCATTAGGCAAGGTACGCATTATGCTGCGTATACGTCGTTAATTTCGAGAAATGGCGAAGATTATAGGGTGCCCTATCAACATCCGGCGTGGCCATAGGGAGGGTTAACGTCGTCGAAGCGGGAGAATTGGCGCCGTTTAGCCGATAGAAAGCTAAAGCCGAGGATTTCGTCGCGTTTCATTTCCTCGCGGCTAATATACACCGGTGGATTTTGACGCGTGTAATTACGATGCCGGGGAAAAAATAGGTGGCCGCGCGCGGTTTTTTGAAAATAAGACGCGCGACTGGATGCCGGGAAAAGCGGCGGAACGGGCGTGTCGGCGCTGGAACGGCCACCTGGTCCAGATAATTTATTATCGTCGCGCTGTGTTCGGTTAATAAAGGAACGACAGGAGGATGTGATCGACCAGAGTTGCCTGGCTGTGGCCGGTGCTTCCGTGCCGCGGCACCTCCGGAAGGCTCGGTTTTCCAACTGGACGAGGCTGCAGCTCGCTCGCAATTACTTCTAATCGCTTTAGAAAATCCGCCATGTCGGCGGACATCGGCCGATCGGATCCGGTCGGGGCCAGACGAGTGTGACTAAGCCGTCCTTCTGGTTCCGCGCGCGCTTTCTGGCCCCGTCCAGGTTTCTTCCACGCGTCTGCCCGCGCCATATCTGGCCGATAATGCCAGTTAGCCCCGCGAAGGCCTCGCGGAGGATCGCCGGCCACCATCCTCGTCGTTCCTCTTCCTGCAGCCGGTCTTGTTTTTCCCGCGGAATCGAGCGTAGGAGAAATTACCGGGTCGCCGGCTCGAAAAGCCGACCGGCGATCGTTCTCCCATTAGCCTCGTTACGATCGAGAATGGGTCGAGGAACTCTCTCCCTCTTCTCTCTCGCGTGCTCCTGTCGCCTCTCCTCATCCTGTTCCACCGCCTCGGCCGCACGCGTGTGTGATAACGACCGTGCGCCGGTGACGAGATGCTTTCTAGGTGACGTCGTAGGTGGACAGGACATGAAAGTCGTTGCGTCCGATGCGGGATCTGACGGGAGATAGCAGCTTCAGGAGAGAGGTAATCACCGCCGATGAAAGGAAACGAGATGCAACGTCGTCGTCGTCGTCGTCGTTCTCGCTCTCCGGGTCTCGACGGATTTTCATCCTTGATCGATCAACGCCGAACCTATCTGGGATCGGTCGAGCGACGAAAAGAGGAAAGAAATGGAACGAAATAAAATTATCGGGCGATATTTATCGGCGATACGATTAGTGCGGCGGGTTGTGATGGAAAATGACTAAGTGGAAGGATCTTAATGTAAACACGTGCTATCTGGTCTGCGATGTCACAGTCTTGTTCTTTGTGCCCAGCTGGATATGGCTCTGGCACCAGCAACGATAGACAAGTGGCACATCTGGCATTTGTCCTCCATCCCTATCTCTGACCGGTAATTATACGCGTATCCAGAGAAAAATCACGCACTCGAATGACCAGAGCGATAAACGTTCAAAGATGAATGTCGGCACGAATGACAGATAAGTCTAAACGATTATCGGTGCAAACGAGCGGATGTTTAGGTTAGATTATGCCAGAAAGACGAATGAGTTCTCAATATCCCCGTGAGATAAAAGGAGACATGGAATTACGAAGCGAGGACAGTCGTCTCTCTCGTCGAGCGGAAATCCTCGCGAATCATTCGCGAATTTGCAACTGTCTCGATGAAACTGGCTCGCAGCGATTTATCGCGAGAAAAGTTTGCTCAGCCGTGAGCACTGTTCTTGCCGTAGGTTGAACTTTCGCGAAACGGTAGCGGGATGGTAGAGATGAAGAGGTATCGTGGTTGTCTCGGAGAAACAAGAAGCAAATTTCCAGAGTCGAGAACCTCGGCTAGTTTCCTACCCGGCCCTGACGAGTTCGTCGAACGTCGCGCTTTCAAATTCGATTGTTCCAAAAGCGACAGCGAAGTTTCCACGAACGGCGGCGACCACTGTCGGCTACGGGCCGGAAGATCGTTGGGCCTTCGAGCGAAGAAAGTTTCCGGGGCAAGTTCTCTCCCTCTCGGGAAGAATGGCCGATCGAGAGGCGGGGTACTCGGTCGGGCCAACTTTGACGGAAAAGTTTTAAACGGTACACGGTACGTGGAGAACGCTGAACCCGCCGTTGTGAACTCGGTTCGTTGCGAAATACATTAACGCTAGGTTTGCGGACGTGCTTTCTTTGAAAAAATGAAATATGAGACACGATTAGTTTAATTTAAGAAGAATTAACAGATTTAATTCTTCGAAGCACGCGATTTTAAAAGAAATAGAAACCCAAGTTGAATAGAACGTCACGAAATGGGAAATACGTAATAATTCATGCTGGTTTTTCGGATCTGTCGGTTATCCAGTTTGTTTGAAAATAAATATTCGATTCGAGTCCGGTATGCGTGATTCCTTCCGTTTATTCATCCGCGAAGCTAGATTCGTCGATACGCGGTCTCTGTGGGTGAAAAACGCGGGGAAAGAGGAAAGAATCGCGCGTTTATCGGGACGCGAATCGCTAGACGGTGTTCGTTATTTATCGTTGGTACCGTAAGCACCTTCACCTCAAGTGCGGCAACGAATTTTTGCGACACGCGGTACGGCTGCGTTGCTGATATTTAGTTTGTCCGTACACGTGGAAATGGTACGGAGAAAAATGGACGGCTACGTGATCCGACGGATTTGAAAGTTTCAATTAAAAGCGCCCCGATATCAGTGGCGCGCGTTTCTCAAGTTTCTCTGGGATCGATCACGTATTTCATTAGAATTTACGTACTCCGGAGAACCGGTGCTCGTTACCGTCGAAATCGTTATCCGATGCATTTCGACTCGCTTCCCACGATTTAACGACTTAATCACTGTCGATTTTTCCCATCGACGTAATCTATGATCTTCGTCTACGAACCTTCCTTATCGATTTGCCAAACGAGAGACATCGGGTCCCGAAAGTTTACAAAGACGAGACATAGACGACTCCGAGATCCCTATGTTTCAAATTCGAAATGGAGAAAAAAGAAAGAAGAAACCTGGAAATTTTGAAATCGAGACACTTCGATGAAACTTCGATGAGACTTGCAAGTTTTCTCCTTTGCGTTTAATCCCTGGATAAAAATCGATTTTCCACGGCCGCCTTCTGGTATTTAAATTCTGACCATCGATTAACCTCTGCGCATCCTGCGCGTGTAACTTGTCAGTCCTTGAATGTGGTACGTCAGGTGTGCGTGGCTATGAAAAGTACAATAAACCGTTCGCAGGGGTTCGTAACAAAGTTGTAAATCAGCGGTTGGCTAACTTTCTCGCGACGTCGTTACTATCGATCATGCGTACAGCTGGATGGAGCGGTTCGCGTGCCATTTCGCGAGGGACCACGCTCGCTCGCTCTGTTCCTAATGTCCGCGCGGCCGCGTTCATGGAAAGTGCGTGAAACGCAGCTTCACACGCGACCGGAGAGGACGCGCGCGTTCTCCGGTATCGAGAAACCTTTTCGCGCGTTTCCACCGTTCGATGGATATTCCACCTTCGACCCCGAAGCGCGCGATTACCCGAGCTAGATTAAAAGGAAAATTATCGGCGCGAGGCTCGTTTCTCACGCCGCGGCGCTAGGAAGGAACTCGCGTCGCGAAACGTCGATTAATCAGAAGCAATAACGCCGCGACGTCGGTGCACTCTGTTTTTACGGTTATTGAAAGTTATTACCCCTCGGCGGACTGTTTCGGAATTACAGGCTGACCGAGAACTAGACGAGAGGAGTCGAAAGCTGGCAAAAACTCTCGATGAACTTGTGTCCATAAACTAATGCCGCGAGATATAACTTCTACTCTGATTACGCGTACTTACGCGCGTCGATTCTATTTCCACTCGGGACGACCGGTGAAAAATCGCTTTCCGTCTCGTTAGCGAGCCGACGGACACAGCCCGGGCCGATTCTCGCGATCTAACCGGCCACGGTTACGCGAATTTTCGAGCACTCGCGTGGAGAACGCGCGCGAGGACCTCGCCGACAAAGAATCGCGTGAAAGGCGATTTTCGCCGCGAATCGCTGCTGGTTCGCCGGCGTTCGAGGAGTCCGTTAAACCCGTTCCCGTGCAAAAGGAAGCCATCGCGCGGCACGCGTTCGCGGGAAGCTTTCAGGACGTCGACACGCAGGCAAATCGACTACTCGCTTCCCTTACTTTCTATGAGAGCCGCGCTTAACGGTAAATTATGCGTCGCCGTCTCGGCAAGAAGTCGCCACGCGAACGCTTTCCGAACGATCACGCCCGATCGAGCTGCAGCTCGTTCCTCCGCTCCCGCCATTTCCCGGCCAACCTGTCGGGAGCGCGAAATTTACGGGTTCCACGCGAATCGTGGCCGCGTTTCCTTTTTCCTCTCCGCGTTTCCGACCACCGGATCCGATCCGATCCAATCGAACCGATCCGGACACCGATGCCGGGATCCGATCGCGATCGAGGAACCGCACAGTGTGATTTACGTAATTCCGCCAGCACATTTTCATCGGCTCTCGACCGACGAAACTCTCGACTCGCGGACGAATCGGCAGAGAAACGAGCGAGGGACACGAGCCTTAGCCGTAAATTTGCCAGCTCGATCTTTCGATTGTCGCGCTTGCCTGCGACCGGTTATTTATACGTAATTCCTCGCGATTTACAGCCACCTCCGGCCGCGTTCATCGCGATTCGCGCCGGAAGTCGGGATACGCGGTCCTCGAGCGCGCGCGCTCGCACGCCTTCCTGTCACGCGTGAAGCGATCGACGCGGATTGCCAACGGCTCGGGCAAAAACATCGGCGAAATAAACGTCCACGTGCTTTTCTATCCCGAGCGCGGTTATAAATGGTACCCGGGACTTTCTACGCGAATCGCGCGCCTTAAGAAGCGCCACAAATCATCCGCTCCATCCCCGGCCCGCGCGGGCCTCGCAGGTTCCGCGAGATTTACGTCTCCTATTCTTATTTTTACGCTTTTTTCCTCTCCCGTTTTATCCTCCGCTTATCTCTTTTTTCCCCTTTATCTCGCCAGGTTCTCGCGTCCTCGATTAATCGCGTCGCCGACCGAAATCGCGCGGTATTTATAGGCGAACGGTACCGTAGAAATCTCCGTTTGATTTGGCGCGCGCGCGCGCCAATCTTGCGAAGCGTGTGAATCGAACTTTGTCCGGAATTTCTCTCGTCGATCGGTCCCCCGGGTTCCCTGTCTCCCGTTCCTCTCCGACTTCCACGCCGAGTGCCGTTATCGTTTCGTTTCGTTTCCAGCTTTCTCCGGCTCCGTGCTTTCCAGGGCACCCTTGATTCGTAACACGCTCGTGGAGCAACAAACAAAATCGGCCAATCAAGCGTGCTTTCCCCGCGAGCGCGCATTTCCACGAATTTCTGCCGACTCGCTCGTGGAAATGGATCAGCCTCGACGGACGCACGACAAAGCTTGTCTACGCGCGAGTCTCCGATTTACACGCGAGGAACGACGCGAAAATGTCGCCGCGCGCCGAAAAAGAAAGTCCCGTTCCGTTGCCTTCCGACGCGATTTCCCGTGTAATCGCGATTTCTAGCCTCGCGCTAGCGTTTCCAGCTCGAAAAGCCGGTTTCCCGATGAAAAGTAAGAGCGTTCGCGGCAAGAGAGGAGGTGGTGGACGCGATTTGTAGCCGCCTGGCCCCGCGATTTGTGTCGACGTACACGCGCCAACACCCACCCACGTTCCGCGAGAGTTTCGTGGGGGGGTTCTCTCGAATTTCATGCTTTCTCCTTGGCAAAACGGAATTCGAGATCCCGCCGACCGTGAATAGGCACTTCCGCCGTTTTTTTCCCCGTCCGTTCCTCGGGGCCTTTGCTTTTCGGGTCTGCCGCGCCGCCTGGCGCCCCCTGTGTGGGCCGCGACGCGACGCGTCGGTAAGTCGCGGCTTCGGGCCCAAAACACGGCCGGAGGAGCATAATGGAACGAGTTTCTTGGCCCCGAGCCTCGCGACTGCTCGGAACAATGAGTGACTAATGGATCGAAGCGGCAGGATTAGACGTCTCGATCGACGGATTAACGGGATGACAGATCGTTCTGTCAGCGCGGTTACGTTTTGCCGGTCTTTTGAAAATCTTTCCAAGACACGGAGGGTTCTTCTAAGCTCGTGCACGAGAAAATAAGCCGAAGGCTTGGTAACGATGTTACGAAACACCATGGAACAGCTCTTCCCAGTGGAGAAAGAAGAGAATTCTTAGAAGATCACGAACGAGAAAATAATTCCAAAGCTTCCTTACGAATCTACGAAGTTACGAAGATTTTATTTCAAAAGTTTGAACTCGAAGTTCGCTAGAAACAAGTTCGAATAGCTTCTATGACTGTTGCAAACTTATCCTATTGCATTGGTTCGAGATGATTTTCTTCGCATTCGCGACAGATTCCTTTCGAAAAGAGGCGAAAGCTTCTCGACTCTCGAGGGAGAGGCTCCAAGACCTCGTACCCAAGTTCCACCTGGCGAAATAGCAGAGGATCGCTGTGTCGCGATATCAAAACGTCATCGGAGTATGGCAGTGGCCTTCGATAACACCAGGGATCCACTTTGGTTGGAAGAGAAGCAACGAAAGAGCGGGTTCGGAGCAATCGGTAGTCGGAGAAATCGCGTGGCCGAGGGGGCATTATTAGATAAGCATCGCTTAATCAGCTCGCGAGTACCGGGGACGGTAAAAAGCGGAGCAATGGTACCGCGAACGAGAGCTGCTCCAGGACGCAGCTCTTTTGAGCAGTGACGTCATGGCCGTCGCATTGCGGCTTTTCTACTTGACACGGTTGCGTATCGGAACTAGTTTTTCTATCGTTGCGGTAGCTAGCTAAGCTACGAAGGAGAAGGAGAAGGTGCAGGCCTAACGTTTACAAAGGTCAAACGTATGACTCGCGACACGCGGAACGCCGATATTAATGGCGGCGATAAAAACGTTCGTGTCGAATCGGGCAATAATTAGTAATAATAAGCGGCGGGAACGGCCATTACGCGTGTACACGCTCACGATCCGGAACAGACGGAAGTTGGGTAACCGCTGTGAAAGATATCTCCCGATGAAATGCCCGAAACGATCTCGCAACGGTATACTAATAACATTTTGGTATTTATTACCGCTCGGTTTCCTAAACCGAGACCGAGGAAGAGAGGATATTACCCTCGGAATCGTTCGATAACCCGCCGGTTATCGCCGAGTCTTTCGAGATACGAGCCCGATCAACCGATTCCGCCCGTTTTTACTCCGAAGAGTAAAAGATAAGCGAAAGAGGGTAGAAAAAGGGCAGGATGGATTTATTCTTGGTTTCCCGCGACCAATCATCATCGGTCGCGGAGATACGCACGCGAAGTGTCCCGTCGTGGTGATCCAGCAATCGCAATGACCGTAATGACCGTTCGGTAATTAGTAATTCGTCAGGGAACCGGGCGTAACCGATCGCCCCCGCGAGTATGCAAATGACGACTGACGTTATCCGCCGAGCGATCTGAACTTCGACACTCGGCCACACTCGGTTCGTATAAATTCCGCTCTTACTTCTGTTATGTAGGTCGAAAATCATAACACCTCGAGCACCACCCCGTTCACCTTTCCCGAACCGCGATTCGAGCTATCCGTGAACCGACACACCACTCCCTCTTTAACAAAGATATCTCGGACTTTTTCGAATTCCGAGGCGAGATTTACCGACAAACCATTACGCTATCTCGACACACCATCTCGGTTCTAAATAACTCTACTCGAGGATTAACATTTTGTCCTTCGTTGTTCAATCACACCGAGACTAACCGCTCTAGAAACCGAGCCGCAGTTCAGATTTGCAGAACAATCGTGTCGCGGTCCGTGTCGCCATTTATATTCCAACTTGGCGAGTAGAAGATTCGACTCGCTACGAGTTAATCATCGCGCGACGCTGCCGTTCCCCGTCACTGTCAAGGTAACGTAGCCCAGATTCGGGAACGAAACGATAAAACCGGCGTAAAATATTTCCTCGAGCTTAATTGCTCTCTGCTTTAGAAATAATTATATAATAATATTATAATTGCGCCTTACGCAACCGTTACACAAGACATCGGCGATATAACGAGATCGTTCCATTCACGTTCACACGTGCTCTCGCAGTTCGTACGCGCGGATACTTGATACCGAAACTATCAGACGGGGTCGAAATTTCTCATTTCTGCGATTGCGCAAAAATATTCGATTTCTATTCGGAGGACGATCGTTTGTCGATAACAATCGATCGACAAAATTAAGAAACACAATTAAAACCACGAGTCTTGAACAACTCTCGACTACAACTTTGACTCTATACTTTTCAATCTTTCCCTCAAACGTGCCCAAATACGGTTACGTCAAGGGCCTCAAGCGTCTCCAAAGGTTTTTCACACCGGACCTGGATTCGAGTACCAGAATGTAGAATAACGAAAATAATCGTATGGTATCCGACACGCGTCACATAGTTAATCGACACGAAGTTAATTCGTTAACTCGTTACCAATCTCCTTCCGTACAATTCTACGTGTCGTTTCGCGCAATTAAAAGAACCTTAACAACTTTCGAGCCATTATCGCGACACCCATTGTCGGAAGAACCCATTCTAGCCTATCGCCGTTTGAAACTCGGTGTTTCGGAAGTCGTGTAGCGTTTATGTCCGCTCGACTGGCTTTACGATCTCGTATCAGCGAGCAGCCGAGCGATCGAGAGGCACGCGTCAAGCCTAAACTCTCGGAGATCCCGATTTCTCTTCTAATTTTAAATCTCGTTTGGCCTGGACCCTTCGGCCCATCGGTATTTCGATGTCGCGGGGCGAAAGCGCGCGGAAGGCCTGATGAAAAACCGGTCGACGAAAAGAGCGTCGGCCATTGACTACCGGTAATCCTTGACGATCCTTTCTCGTCCTGGGCATCGGATAGGCCCCGTAAGGTAATTCACGCGGCTCGCTTGCACGCGACACAGGATATCCTTGAAGCCTGCTAACGGTCCTGTGCTGGCACCGCCCTGCGTCCGCTCGCGGGAACCTCGGCTGAATTTTCCCATAGGGCCTCTAGCCGCTCGTGTGCACACACGAATAGATAATGCCGAAGCTCGCGGAGCTTGTCACCGGCACGCTCGTCGTGCACGTGTGCACCTGACCGGGCTGATGCTTCCAGCTAACGGGCCCACACGGTTTCGATGGCGTTGCGGTTGCACGGAACAAGATTTTCGATCCTCGCGTTGCCTCCGGCCACGCGATCCTCTCCCAATTTCGCCCTTGCGGTCGCTGCGCATACTTGCGGCGTGTATTATACTCGCGACGATTTAGCTGCCGGACAGAGATTCGATTCGGGATGCGATCTCGCCGAGATTTTTCTCGCTTGATCTCGTCCAACCGAGCCGCGATCGTTAAGGCAACGCGTGTAATCGTGTCGCGTATACGCACGGAATGAAACGGAATAATTTCTATGCTAATTATAGGATATAATCACAAAGGCAGTCGCGTAAAATTGCGTAAAATTCCTCGAACCACAGAAGGGTTTTTTAATTTTAGCCTTGTAAGTATCTCAAGGGACGTAAGTATCTCTGTTGTGCGTTCATGTGTACACGAGGATTCAGTTTGCCAGAGAATTCTCATAATTCGACCTCCCGAGGAAAAGGAGCGACTCACCCGGGAGTGAGCGGTTAATTTTATGCGCGTAATTACAGCGCGCGTGTGTTGTACTCGTTTCCCGAAACGACGCGATTCCTTGGGACGAGAAAATTCTCCGGTTACACGGGGCCCCGATTTCAATCCCGTTCGAACCGAGGTGAGAACGTCTGAGAAGAGATGCGGGATATAACGATAATAGAATGTAAACACCGAGTACACGAGCTCGGCATTTAGCGGCGGTTTGTCAAATTATTATTACCGAGGGCAAGCCGATAATTGTATTCTAACGAAGATCGTAACAAAGGAAAGCCTCTGCCGCGGCCAGCTATCCATTACGGCCAGGCGAAAAAGACACGCAGCCTTGCCGTGCGAGCAATTCCCATTAGAGATATCGTCGATGTTATCCGTCAAGTTATAAAGGAGCCCGTAACATTTACAAACAATCGCGTGCGGGATAATTAACGAGTAAGGTGAACCAAAGGGTTTAAGACCCTCAAGGCCGGCGTTCGCTATTAATACCATCGACTTCCGGATGCGGCACGTTACCACGTGGAAACCAGCCTGTGTACATGCACTCTGTGCGTGTATTTATAGAGGAAAGCCTCGAGACGCTTTCCCGGCGTCGTTTATTTCCCTACGAAATCGTCCCTGTCTTCTACGCGCCACCGCGTCGGTATACTCACTCGTGAATGTTTGCATTCCCACCGAGTAAACCCTCGCGATGGAGAATGAGAGAAAAAGAAAGAGAGAGAGAAGAGGGTACGGGTAACGCGTTAACGTCGCGAATGATTAAATTATAAATTCCAACTGCTGGCTAACACCAGGCATGATTTAAGGCGTCGACGGCCGCGCTAAGCCGGCCGGTGATAAGCGAATCGATTAAAAATGCATCGTAAAGTATGCCGGGGAGCAATACGCGTGCAACGAGAGAGGAAATCCCTGGATGGAACGTGCGCGCCGTGAAAGGGTCCTTTTAAGCCCTGGAGATTCATAGCAGGGAATGAAACGGCGCGATGCCTGTACGATTCGTGCCGTTACTCTCATTTTTCGTCCCACACGCGTGCCGTTGTTACCATACCCGCGGTTCGTTTCACCTCTCTCTGCTCCTCTCCCGCAAAGAGAGCCGGAAGGGTTAGCTGGTTCCACGACGGTTTGCACGTTCGAATACGGCAGATGGTGTTTCGAAACGGCAAGGGAAACTCGATTCGGCTGATCACCCCTTTGTGTGTCGGTTCGCAGCAACGTTAGAAGGGAGCGGGTCCTGTTTTGGCAGGGATAATGACTCGAAGGTAATTGCACGATAGATATTATCGAGCGAGTGAACGGCGAATAAATCGGTAGCAAGCGAGAGGAGAGAGTGACGGGGAAGAACAGCGCGAGAGGTCGCGGTGGGGAAGAAAAGGAAGAGCAAGAGAGGCGTGTACGCCGAGAGGAAAAGAAAAACGGAAAACCGGCGGTAACCGTCTGGTCTGACGATAAAAGTCTTTGGGACTTTGCTCGGTGGTTATTAACAATCGCGTCGCGAGTTTTCGTTCACTGCGATTTCACTTCGGCTGTTATCCGAGTCTTCGAGCCTATGCTCGCGAAGCGCCTCGGGTTATTAATTCGTCATCGACGTGTTCCGTTAGTCAAATTCTCACGAGTCACTTACTCTCCTCGAGAGTAGATTTTCGGACAAACGCAGGAACTCGCGTTTTCGTCGAGGAAAAGACAACGAATGTTGTCAAAACGATGTTGTCGAAACAAATCGGAAATCGAGAGGAAAGAGTCGACGGTTTGAAATGTCGCAAATATCACGAGCGACAGCGAGACGACGCGCGTGAAGAAGCTAATAGCTCGAAGGGAATAAAACGGCGAAAGGGACGAATCATAAAGGAGCGAGTGGAGGACGTACCGGGAAGAAACAGCGGACAATAATTGACAGAGGCGAAGCGGGAGGATCGCACGGGATTGAAATGGTCGCTGGCCTCTTCCTCCCGACAGGATCCCATCTCCGGCGTGGTGCAATTAAGTAATTATATCGCGTGTCCCGCGATATCGTGGGAACCTAGTGGCAGCCTAGGTCGCGCTTCTATCAAAAAGTCATTACGACCCTTGCCCCGGAGCAGCTTCCATCCTACACGCGCCTGCTGTATCATTTCCTGCTTCGGTCATCGATTTCGAGAAACACAACGCGACCTATCCATCACGAGCTCTCCGAACGCGAATCTTCCACCGATCTTCTCTCCTAGACCAGGACATCGACAGGCCGATGTTGTGCAATGGTGTTCATCCTTCGCGCGTGAAACTATTCGCGCTAGTCGCTGCGGAGTCTCGCTGTAACCGGTCACAATGAGGATCGCGGAGTTTCCGTCTCGGACGCCGCTTTCCTCTCGTCATCTCGCGGCTATCTGCCGGTTTCGTCGCCGGCTTTCCTTCTCCTTTACGCAACGGCACAGGCTCCCATATAAACTTGATCGCGAGAACTGGCTTTGTTACGGCCGGCCATTACGGTCTCTCTCCGCCGGCAGACAAGCGCCACTTTGTTTCCCTCTTGTCATTCCTCCTGCACACGCGTATACCTATAGCTTAGCCTCCTCTCCATTGTGCCCATTAACCGATCCAGTTCGCCATTTCATCCGGACTCCGAAAGGCTCTCCAACTCGATCGGTTGCTTAATCCATCTTCACTGGATGGCTTCCGAATCTTCGCGGTGAATATGGACCTACGCGGTTGGATGAAGTTCGAATAGTTCGAATAGGTGGGAAGTAAGTTGTCGCTTCTGAGAGATCGTTCGAGGAAATAGAGGAGGAAGGAGAAGTTGGGTAGCAAGTTAAATGGAGATAAGTTTGTAGGAATAATTGTCAGACCCTCATCCGTTGCGCAAACAGCTTGCTTTGAACCATGGATGTCCCATCTTAGAAATATCGAACGAGATTTACAAATGAAGAATCGTGAATTAATTAAGTTTAAATTACTCGAGTACGTTGATTGTGTATTTACCTGTTCATTTTGCTTTTTGTTTTATTTCATTTATCGTTAATTCGTCTTCTTTCGATGTGGTCCCGGAAAGATAGAGAATTGGACGTTCTTGAGACTCGTTACATCTGAAACAAAATAATTAGACGTTAGTTTTATGTCAAAGGAGACATGCGCCGGTACTCACG